>NW_027186304.1:83143572-83168918 GCF_028583685.1 Petaurus breviceps papuanus
ACTGCTCTATTAAGAGCTGGGGTGGACTTTAGAAGAATAGATGGTATTCCAACTGAAGAGCTGCATAAGCTGTACCAAGAAAAGGTACTTAGCATTAGAATGAACAGGGAAGCAGGAACCACCCCCGCAGGTATTTCTGAATCTGAATCTTTGTATCCAAGTTTGCCCCACCTTCAGGGGGAATAGGAGATAGGCCAAGCCCCAGCCCAGATAAAAGAAATATGCAGAAGAGATTGCAGACCCCATATTGGTTTAACAATATATTGGAAGAATGGATCAACTACTGTGACTAGGGCACTGATTGATACTGGGGCTGAGGCCACACTCATCTATGGAAACCCTGATAAGTTTAAACATGGAACTCCTATTACCATCACAGGTCTAGGAGGCACTGAAATATCAGCCAGACAGGTTAAAATAACAATGAAAATTGGGCAGTTACCTAAGAAGGAATATACTGTGGTTGTTGTACCCATTCCTGAATACATCATTGGAATAGATGTATTGAGAGGCATGACTCTGAATTTACCTGAAGGAAGATACCAATTTGCTGTGAGGAAGATAGGAATTAATATAGTTTTAGTAGGAAAACTAAAAATGGACCCAATCACTTTACCTGAACCTTCTGAAGTAATTACTTTAAAACAGTATCGTGTGCCAGGTGGGCAAGATGAAATTGCCACTACTATAAAGGAATATGTTGAAGCAGGAGTGTTAGTCCCTACAACCACAAGATGGAATAATCCTGTCTGGCCAGTAAGAAAATCAGATGGGACGTGGAGAATGACTGTGGATTATAGACAGTTGAATAAGGTGACTCCTTCTTTGTATGCTGCTGTTCCAGATACCATCACCTTAATAGAAAGGATCCAGAAATATGATGGGACTTGGTATGCAGTTATTGACTTGGCAAATGCCTTCTTCACCATCCCAATAGACTCTAAACAATGGGACCACTTCGCTTTCACTTGGCAGGGTAGACAATATACTTTTACTCGCTTGCCACAAGGGTACATACATAGCCCCACTATTTGTCACAGGATTGTGGCTGAACAGTTGGATGAATTAAAGCTACCTGGTGTACAGCTTACCCACTACATTGATGATATCATGATACAGGGAAAAGATGCGAAAGTAGTGGAAAGGAGTTTGACCCTTCTAATTCAGCATATGAAAAGTAAAGGGTGGGAAATTAACCCTGCAAAGGTTCAAGGACCAGCTCAGAATGTGAAGTTTTTGGGTATACAATGGAACAAGGGGCTAAGGGAGATTCTTCCTCAAGCCCGACAAAAGATTCAGGATTTTCCTACCCCTACCAATAAGAAGGAGGCCCAAAAGTTCATAGGATTGTTTGGATACTGGAGGCACCACATTCCACATTTGGGACAGATTTTAAAACCTTTATATAGAGTCACACGGAAGAAATATGAATTCGATTGGGGACTTGACCAGAGTAAAGCTTTTGAAGAAGCCAAGGCTGCCATACAATTGGCCCTAGATTTGTGACCCATGCAAAATGGTCCAGTGGAATTGCAAGTGACTGTACAAGATGATTATGCAAACTGGAGCTTATGGCAAAAACAACAAAGCCGAAATGTACCTTTGGGATTTTGGTGTAGGAAACTCCCTTCATCTGGAGTCCAGTACACACCTTTTGAAAAGCAGTTGTTAGCTGCATATTGGGCTTTGGTGGAGACTGAACAACTGACTGTGGGCCATGAAGTGATATTAAGACCTGGAATCCCAATTATGACCTGGGTAATGAGTACCCCAGCTTCTCACAGAATTGGACATGCCCAAGAGGCTAGTATAATCAAATGGCAGTGGTATATTCAAAATAGAGCGAAAACAGGCAAAAGCGGAGTCTCTGCTCTACATGAATCTATAGCAAACATAGAAATTGAGAGGAATGACACACCCCCTGAGCCAAAGCAACAGTTGGTACAGTTCACTGTAAAATGGAATGAGGGATATGATGTATTAACTGAGGAACAAAAGAGACATGCATGGTTTACTGATGGGACAGCAAAATATTTGGGGCAAAAAAGACATTGGAAAGCAGTGGCCTATAACCCATGTACTAGAAGGACTTTAGAAAGTACTGGGATAGGTGCAAGTAGCCAATATGCTGAACTTATGGCAGTATATCAAGCCATCAGAATAGAACAAGGAGGACAGTGTCATATATTCACTGATTCATGGGCGGTAGCTAATGGGTTAGCTACATGGATGCCCATGTGGAAAAATGAAAATTGGGAAATTCATGGTAAACAAGTCTGGGGCAAAGAATTATGGGAAGATATCTGGAACATGTCTTTGGTCACTGACTTGTCAGTTTTTCATGTAGATGCCCACGTGGCCCCCACCACACCAGAATGTGAGTACAATCCTCATGCTGATCGACTGGCAAAGATTGCTACTGAACATATTGTCCCTACTTTGACAACAACTGATGATCCGGTATTAGCAAAATGGGTCCACCAAACAGCAGGCCATTTGGAGGTCCAGGCCACACACCAGTGGGCACAAGATCGAGGTATTAGTATCTCTCATTCACTGTTAAAACAGATAGCAGAAGAATGTCATATATGTCAATTGGAAAAGGAGTGAACTGTTCCTCGGGTAGTAACTGGAGAGATAGCAAGAGGAAAAGTCCCAGCCCAAATCTGGCAAATAGATTATATTGGTCCACTACCACTGGATAAAGGATGCAGATTTATATGTACTTGTGTTGATACCTATTCAGGTGTACTAGTAGCTTGTCCTTATAAGAATGCAACCCAGAAAAACACTTTGCAAAACCCTAGATCTCATAAGTCTATATTATGGAACCCCAATGCAGATTCAAAGTGACAATGGGTCACATTTCAAAGGCAATGAAATGAAGAAGTATTGTATACTAAACAATATAGAATGGATATATCATATTCCATATTATCCAGAAGCATCTGGGTTAATTGAAAGAATGAATGGATTACTGAAAGAACAGTTGAGGAAGTTAAGTTCCAATAATTCATATCAACATTGGAAGGATAATTTGTTCACGGCTTTGCGTAATTTGAATAATAGACCATTGGGAGGAAGTACACCTCTAGCCAGAATGATGACCCCCAATCTGCAAATTAGAAAACAACAAACACACAAGATCCCAAATATTGAGTATTGGACCTTGAGGCCAGATGTCCCAGCACCGTACGCAGGACCACCTGGTTCGGTGGGGTATGATTTACATTGTTTAGAGGACTTTTGGTTGGACAGGAAAGAAGTAAGAAAAATTTCCACTGGGATATGCATAAGAATCCCTAAAAATCACTTTGGGCAGATTTTACCCAAATCAGGATTAGCAGCTCAAGGAATACATGTATTGGCTGGAGTAATAGATTCTAATTATCAAGGAGAAATTGTTGTAACATTCCAGAATTTAGGTGAGGGGCCCATACAGATTCACAAGAATGATAGGATAGTTCAAGTGATTATCGTTCCTTGTAAAACAATGCCACTTGTAAAAACTGACCCTCCTTCCAAAATAACTGTCACAGGAACTGAAGGATTTGGTTCTACTGATAGAATAAAATCAGGAGCTAAAGTATGGGTAAAACGGAAGCCAGATGATGTTCCAAAGGCTGCAGAGATTATAGCATATGGGAAGGATAACACTGTAACTATTGTTTATTCTGGAGAAGATGATTACAAAATTGTACCCTTAAATCATTTATTCTACCGTGAGTGAGGCTACAATAGTCTGGTTATTGTTCTTGATTTTTTGTTTGTTCACCTTGTTTGTTAGATTTGTTTCCACAGGCTTGGTACCCTCCATCTGTAGATGCCTGATAGCTTAAGCTGGATGTCACCCCTTGTCTGCAACTGTGATGTGTCACCCTTGGACCTGGCATCAAGCATATTAAGAACTGACCTCTCAAATGGGACCCCTAAGGACAGGGACAGCTCTACATCCGATTTCAGCAGCAAGTAACCATAGAAGAAGAGATATTCACCCCTTACCACAAGATTTTGGGGCCCCATTTGTTCGGGGTGGGGGGAATGATGGGGAGCTTGTGCTCAAGCCCCACCCTAAAATATGGTTTTTTGTGTTTATTGTGTGCTATTCTTGTTATATTGTTGTGAAATTTTGTTGACACCAGTTATTCCTACTGTATTTTTGCCAAGTAAGGGACATGAAAGATCTTGGGGCCGAATGTAAGGGTTATGGGATTTAAAGATCTCCCATGCCCCATGGACATGCTGACATAGCAGAGCAAGAGAAAGTGAAAAGCCGAGCTAACGGTCCTGCGGTTGGCAGTTGGTGGCGGTTGCCTTTTTTTTTTTTTTTGAGTTAGGACTCCGGCTGAGCACTGCCAGGGGCCGGAGCTGCTGGGAGCGCTCTTCCAGGACGCTGGGTGGTTGCTGTGAGTGGGGAGAGGAGGACCTTTGCCTGAGGTAGCCTGTTCTGTTTTAAAGGCTTGAGAATGTGGGTGCTTTCTACTTTATCTACCTGTGCCAATATCATAACTACTCTGATGGCTTTCACTTTCTGGTTTTGGGACTCAGTCTTTTGGTATCTTAATAAATTTTCTAGTTTATTTCCCCAAATGGCAAACCTGACGTATTTTGTGATGGATAATTATATCAGCATATTTATAATCTCTATAGGCATTGTGAATATGGCATTGCTGATACAGGTACCCTCTGTATGCACCGTCCCCTCCCCCCCCGGGTGAAACGGACGCCGCGCTCCAAGCTGCATCCAATCAGAGCTGCAGCAGTGAGCGCGTCATCCTGTTCTTCCCCAGTGATTTGCTTGCTGGCGCCATTGAGAGCAGTGCCATGGAGGAGAGCTGAGGGAGGACAACATAAGCCCTTTCCTGAAAATAAGCCCTCTGGTGTTTTTCTTTCCAAAAAATATAATAAGACAGTGTCTTATTATCGGGGAAACATGGGTAGTCAGTTACCAGAGAGGGAAACACCAACATCTGGGTTTTCAAAGCTGGGGGACTCAACAACTGCCCAGAGTCTCCTCTGGTCAAATCACACAACACTTCTCAAAGTGAGACCCAAAGCAAAGCCTCACATCAGGGTATGTATAGCCTTCTCCTGGCTCAGAGAATGTAACCACCCTCTTGACCCATTGCCCAAGCACACAGCACTAAGGTGTGGGCATTCCTAAAAACCAAGTCTCCTGCCACAGGCTTCATGTGACCACATTCAGCCTATTAGGGGGCAGAGTATATTTTCAAACCAAGAAAGATTCTCAGACTCACTTAAGCCTATCAAAGGGCCAAGGGGCAGGGAAAATCTTAAATTCCCATTCCCATAACACAAGGTCACCCAAGTAGAATGTTGCAGGGTCAGGATTCAAGCTCTGGTCCTCTGATCCCAAATCCAGTGGTTTTTCCATTGTACTAGCTGCTGTTGATTTTATTTCCTGATATTGTAGAGTGCTTGAGGTGACATCAGATGAGAACTCTGTACTACTCTGAAGATAAAATAGATATTGAGAGGCATCCTTTGACAGCTGGCATGAGTCTAAAAGCCATCTACACTTGACTTTAGATTTAAGACAATATGGTATCAAATGCCCTGTGAACATTAGCCTCTAGGACAGGGGTGGGGAACCTGTGGCTTTGAGGCCATATGTGACCTTCTAGGTCCTTGAGTGTGACCTTTTGACTGAGTCCCACCCTAACTCAGTGCAGGAGGTTGTTGTGATTACATTGTAGCTATAACCGCAGTGAAAAGGAGTCCTTCAGGTGACATACCATTTCTTTGTTCACCCAAGTCAATGTAAAACCATGAAAATCACTGAAAGCTTTTACAGCATCTTCCAGTGCTTATTTGTGGAAGCCCTTTCAGTCAATTGCGAGTTAATAATTTGTATTTTGGTTCCATTTCTTTGGGAAGCTAGAAAGCTATCATAGGACGTTGATTTCTGGGTTACTCTCCTGATTCTACAATACGGTAGAAGATACAGATAAGGTAAATGAGCATCAATTTGGAAAGTATTTCTGCATTGGGAAAGTCTGTATTTGGAGATTGAATGGAATTGGCAAGGTATGTTATACTTAAGATTCTGCTTTTCCATACATTTACTAAACAAATTAAACTGTGTTGTCGAATTATGAAACCAAGAAGAGTAGCTGATGTAGGTAATGTGAGCCAAAAAATTCAATTCCTGCCCTCTATTAAGGAAGGTATTGGGAGGAGTTTGGTGTTCTACCTTCCAGTCCTCTGATCAGAAGGGAGAGAAGGCTGAAGGAGGCAGTTTCAGTCAAGACTGGAGTTGGAAGCCTGGAGGGTCCTCGTTCTCATTCTTTTTCATCATCATAATTACCTTCCTTCTCCTTCTCCTTCTTCTTCTTCTCCTCCTCCTCCTCCTCCTCCTCTTCCTTCTCCTTTTCTCTTCTTCTTCCTCCTCCTCTTTCTCCTTCTTCTTCCTTTTCTTCTTCCTCTTCTTCCTCTCTCCTTCTCCCAAAATTGATGTGAGTAAAGTGTTTTGTATACTGGGCAGTGTTTACAAATGTAAGCTATTATTATGATACATCGTCACCTCAAATTGTTAATACCTTCCCCCTTTAAGTATGTTTGACACATATTTGAAGAGTAACTTAACTTTACTGGGTTCACCCTATGGTAGAGTTTCTGATCTCATCCCTAAGCCTCCATGTTTATTGGATATGCCATATCTTGTATTGCATCAGAGCACAAAGAACCCAGTATTAACTGGGGTTAACAGGAAGGAACTCTGAAGAATATGCCTCATTAATTCCAGATAAAATGTTGTCAAATGATCAGCATTCATAGGGCTGCTCAGTGTTTTGACTTTTCTGCATCCTATAGCTCTTCTTGGCTCTTATGTAGCTTGAATGAGTCTATGTCAAAGGGTATGTTGTTCATTGAAGAATGATGCTTATAGGTTAAGGCCTGTGAACAGGACTCATTAACTTCCAAAAATTTAGGGATTTATGGTGTGTTTAGCTTTAAATTTAATATTTTTACATTAGGCTTTATTCTGCCACTTAGATGAAAGCCTTGAAATGGGGGAGAGGGTGGGAGGGGGTGGAACATAGGATGAGTGGAGGAGGATCGGCTTCCTTTCTATATCAAAAAGAAGACACTGCTGGCATCCATATGTTGCTGGTAGACACAAAGGAACTTGCAAACTGGAGCTAACACGTATATATTTTTACAGTCTTCTCTGGAGGACTAAATCTTTCATCTATACAAATTTCAATCCTTCCAAGCCTTCTCGGTGGTGATTCTAATTTTAGTTTAATACACCTGCAATTTCACTGGTCTATGTACCCAGTGAGAAGCTCCCTCTAACAATGCTGATCAGCACTCATCATCATCATCATCATGTGACATCAACATCATCACAATTATTATTATTATTATTTGAACAACTGAAGTCTTAGAGAATTGCTTTGAACACTGAGAGATTAAGTGACTTGTCAGGAGACACAAGCCAATCCATGGAAGAAGGACGATCCTACAAAAGCCATTCAGTAGAATAAAATGAGTTTGTAAGATATAGTTACTTAGACTTTTAAAGACTGTGTTGAATGTTTTCTTGGCACACGTAAGCATGTCAATAGTTTACCTTTTGGTGGCCTGATTATAATCATCATGTATTTCTCATTGTAAAATATGCATTGAATTTCAAAGAAAAAGACAGCAGAACAATGATACTACCATTGTCTATACTTTTTTTTTGGCTTCATGTTTGATGAAGCCAAAAGCTTGAGTTTCTTTGAATCAACAAAGTTATTATGCAGTTTGGTTTATTCCAGACCTTAGTGAGTAAAAATTAATACTTATCCTAAAATCCAATAATGAAATATTTGTATTTACCTAGTGGCAAAAATGTAAGATTTGGAGTAGAGTGGCCTGGGTTCAAATCTCAACTCTAGCTATGGGATAATGTTCAAGACATGTTATTGTTGTTATTGAGTCATTTCAGTCATGTCTGACTCTTCATGATTTTATTTGGGATTTCCTTGGCAAAGATACTGGAGTGGTTTTCTATTGCCTTCTCCATGCCATTTTGCAGATGAGGAAGCAGAGTCAAACAAGGTTGAGACTCACCCAGGGTCAAATAGCTAGTAAGTGTCAGAAATCAGATTTGAGACCAGATGAGTCTTTCTGACTCCAGGTCAGCTCTCTATCCACTAAGCTACTTAGCTGCCCTTAAGACACTTTTAAATTTTTTCAAACTCTATTTCCTAATTTGTAATATAGTTATAATAATATCTGTGACACCTAACTGATAGGGCTGTGATGACAAATAGCAACTTGTAGAGAACTCTTTGCCAAACTTAAAACCACATATAAAAGTCAGCTGTTTATAAGAATAAGCACCTCCTTTTCCATCCCGGAACTCACTTCTTAAACAGGACTAATCAGTGAATGGGCATTGCCTCACTCAAAGTGAGAACTCTGAAGACCTTAGCTTAAAAAGACCAAGGTCTTCCACTGTATCTTGGGCCACATCCAATTGTCCTGATGCATATCTGGCTACTGAACCCAGATGACTCTGGAGGAGAAAATGAGGCTGATGCCCTCCCTCATTTAATAAAATCCAATTGCAAGTCATGTCACCACCTTCCTGATGTCATGGTCCTCTTTGCAAAGGAAGAACAAAGCACACACACACACACAAACACAAACACACACCAATATAGCATGGGATTTTTTAAAGAAAAGAGTGATATGATGCTGAAGGGGAAAATGATGTTCTTAGGAGATGTGTTCAGTATTATTAAGATATGCACTTTGTGATGAATTTATTATGAAGGAGAAAGAAAAGAATGTGCTGATGTTGTGTCTGAAGAGAATTGCTCCATGCAAATTGAACTTTAGATTTTTGATGAATATTTAGTGACAGAAGTAGGGATGAACTTTTAAAATTAGGTTTTTACAATTTTTATGAAGGTTTTTAAACTTTAATTTCTTTAGCTGCCTAGAAAAGTCCAAGTTTCAAGGACCTATTATTGTATATAGATCACTACTGGTTAATAACTTAGACACTTAGAGAGTTCCTTGAGCTTCAGAGAGGTTGTGACTTACCCATGATCATGTTGCTTGTAAGGGTTCGAGATGGCACTTGGAGGCAGGTTTTTCTGATTCTCGTCCATTGGATTATATTGCCTCCTAAAAGAAAAAAATATATAAAAAGATAATTAGGAATTTTACACAATTCAAAGAATGTGTCAACATGCAAACTAATCCAAAATATTCACGGCAGCATCTTTGAGGTAGCAAAGAACTGGATGCCCACTGATTAGGGAATGACTTAAGTAACTATTGTATATGAATGTAATGGGCACTAAGGAATGATGCACATGAGGAAGTAAGAAAAAATGGTGGGAAATGGTACAGAGTGGAATAAGCAAAACAAAGAGATCAGTGTGTGCAACAATGTGTTTTTTAAAAATGGATTCTTAAAAATCAAGATATGGAAACTAGATTCTGGTTGATAAAATGTGTTTTTTAAAAATGGATTCTTAAAAATCAAGATATGGAAACTAGATTCTGGTTGATAGAAAAATCAATGAAGGTCTTAGAGAAGACATAATGAATCATAATACTTTCCCCCTTATGGTAGGGAAGTCAGAGAATACTACAAAATATTGAATACATTTTAAGAAAAAGGTTTCTTTGGTGTGCATTTTTTTTATTAATTGTTTTCCTTTTTATAAAAGGAGGGTAGAATCTGAGGATTGCTGGGAAATAATTTCTCTATAAAGGCAAAAGACATCAATAAAACAGTTTTAAAAAGACACAATTTAATTTGTCAACTTTGTTTTAATGGATGGGTCAAATCTTTTAGAAAATGAACAGACTCCAACAGTTAAGTCTTTTTATCTACAGATAATTGTTGTGAAAGTATTTTCCCCATTTCACTCCTCTGCTGCATCTGATAGACAACAGTCCCACTCTGAGCCAATTCAAAGTATGATTTAAAAGGAAAGAATTTTGAACACTAAAGACCCGGTGTTCCCTTTGAAAAAGAAACTAAAAGTAATTTGAATTAAAAATGGCCTAACTCAAATCATCCTGCTCCAGGTTTGGAGGTATGCCTTTGCTTTTTGATTATCATCTCTGTCACTTAATGAAAACCACCGTGAGATCAAGAGGCGAGGGGAACAAGGCTGTGATAAAACTCAGGCAAAGTCCAAAAAGAGCTGGGCAGATAGCCTCCCAATGATGTGTAATAAGTTCTGTCATAATCTGCACATGATCCTCAAAAACCAGGAATCAGAACCAGCTGCTTTACAGTAAAGGCCTGCTACAGTCAGGGTTAATTCTAAACTTCTGTCACATTTAGTCAGCTTTCATTTGGGACAAGGAGGGATATCCTTGCCAGGCTCGGGGTAATTATGCATTTGTCAAAACAGATGAAACGTAAAATGCTGCTTTTGTTTTCCTCTCAGATAAATATTTCTATGGAGCATGGAGCCTTTTAATGTCGGAGTAATCAGGGAAGAAAGACTTCTAATGGCTCTTGCCTTGTCTTGCCACTTCCACTGTATTTCATGTTTCCAGGCCTGGTCTTAACTTGCTTGGAAATTTGCTCATAGATGGTGATGAACATCTCAGTCTCCTTCTATTTCTTTCATAGTTGAGGAGGCTGCTGCTGGTGTTTCAGTCCACCTGTGCGAATAGGTCTGTGGAGCCTGGTCTACAGTTTAGAGACCCAGTTTAACTCAGATACCCAGTGTAACTCATGCTGTGGAAAATCCTACTGTCTGTGCTGCCTAGTGGGGCTAGAGGGTCATATATTTAAAGCCAGAAGAGGAATGAAGGAAAGAAGGGAGTGAGGGAAGGAAGGAAAGAAGAAAAGAAAGAAGGCGGGGATTGTTATGGGAATGGGAATTTAAGATCTTCCCTGCCTCTAGGCCCTTTGATAGGCTTAAGTGACTCAGAGAACCTTCCTTGATTTGAAAATATACTCTGCCCCCTAATAGGCTGAATGTGGTCACATGGAGCCTGTGGCAGGAGGCTTGGTTTTCAGGAATGCCCATACCTTGGTGCTGTGTGCTTGGGCAATGGGTCAAGAGGGTTGTGACATTCTCTGAGCCAGGAGAAGGCTATATATATATATATATATATATCCCCTGATGTGAGATTTTGTTTGGGGGCTCACTTTGGGAAGAGTTAGGTGATTTGACCAGAGGAGACTCTGGGCAGCTGTTGAGTGCCCCAGCTTTTAAAATTCAGATGCTGATGCTTCCCTCTCTGGTAACTGTGACTAGGTATGGATGTAATGGTCAGACAGTTGGAAGCCTGTCTGCTGATTTGTTTCTCTGTTTGTATTTTTTTGTCTGCTTGTAATCTCTGTATTCTCTGAAGTTTGGGGTGTTGACCTTTTTTCCCTGAACTAGATAAAGGACATATGTTTGATTAAAGCAAGGTTACATTCAGGTCCAGATGATCAAGTACCACCCCTCCATTTACAGATGGGGAAACTGAGGTTTAAAGACTTGCCCAGGGTCATACAACTGGTAAGAGTCTAAAGCAGGATCTAAATTTAGGTTCTTTTCATTCCATGTTCAGCGTTCTATCCACTACACTAAGCTTTTCTTGTTCCAAGTAGTAAATGCTGATGATGGTGGGCCATCTCCATTCATCCTGATCTATATCTCACCACCAGACCCAATGGCTCTGGAGAAAAAAGCGAGACTTTTTTGTGTGACTTTGCACAGCTCTCCCTCACTATAATACAATTCACTTGGAAGTCATGGTGTCATCTTCCTGACATCATGGTCCTCTTTGATAATGAAGAGCAAACCACACAGTCAATGATGATATGGTTTGGTTTTGTTTCCTCCAAGACAGAGGTAGCATGGATTAGTAGAAAAGGCAATACAGATAAGAGATCTCAGTGAGATTAGAAGACCAAGGTTCAAGTTCTGTCTCTATTATTTACTAACTTGACAAGTAACAATCTCTTTGAGGATCAGTTTGCTAATCTATAAAGTGGGGATAATAATGCACTGTCTCCCCCATGTGGCTTTTGTGAGAATCAAATGAGACAGGTAATAAAATGATTCCTAACTTTAATAGTTTTAGCAAAGTTAGTAATTTAATCATTCTGCCTAAAATGATTTCTAACTTCATCACCACCCACTGAGACAGTTACAACAGGTTAATAAAAATAATAACTAGCATTTATATTGCACTTTAAGGTTTGTGATGCTCTATACACATGTTGTCTCATTTGATCCTTACAACAACGTTGGGCATTAAATGCTATTTTTATCCTCGTTTTACAGATGCAGAAACAGAAGAATAAAGAGATTAAGTGACTTGCCCAGAGTCACACAGCTGGTAAGTGTCTGTGCATTATGTGTTTGGGTCCTTCTGACTTTAATTCTAGCACTGTTTCTACTTTGCCACATGACTTCTCAGACTGCAATTCTCCCCATGACATCCTTAATCTATGCTCAATGTTACTGCCAGACTAATATTCCTTATTACAGGTTTGACTATGCCACTCCTCTGAGCCAGAGGGATAGCACAGGATGTTGGAAAGAACACTGGATTTAGAATCAGAAGATGTAGATTCAGATCCAGACATTGCTACTTTTTATTATAGTTCATTTGTTTTCAATTGTTTCTGACTCTTTGTGATCCCAATTGGCAAAGACACTGACTGGAGTGGTTTGCTATTTCCTCCAGCTTTTACAGATGAGAAAACTGAGGCAAACAGGGTTAAACAACTTACCCAGGGTCACACAGCTAGTAAGTGTCTGAGGCTGGATTTGATGAGTCTTACAGATTCCAGACCCAGCACTATATCCACTATACCACTGTGCTGCCTCTGCTTCTCACTTACTCATGTGAATTTAGGCAAATCACTTAATGTTCCTGCTGCTTCATCTATAAAAGTGAATTGAAATAGTTAGAATTTTCCCTCACCTATGAATTGTGGACCACTTGGGAGCTATAGGGTTTTGCACAGATATTGTAGAACATTAAGTAAACAAACAAACACAGTGTTTGAAATATACCTGGTGGAGAGACCCAGGCTTTGGAACTATGAAGTGTTAGCTTAAAGACCTGCTTCTGACGCACGGTTGGGTGGTGCTAGCAAATCACTTTAGCTCTCACTGACTTGTTAAGACTTCAGGTGACAAAGCAGTTGCTGATCTGCATCTATTGACCATTTCCACCCTTGGTTCTCTATACCAGTGAAACAACATGCCTTCATATGAAAACAAAACAAAAACAGAAAAAAAAAACTGTTATCAGAATTTTCAGTGTCTCTCTACAAAGTCTCTTACTTCAGGATCTCTCTAGGAGGGCATAATAGGATGCTTAATGGGTTGAACCTCTGAATAAATAGATCATTTTAGCTCTGAAGAGATAAAGAGGCATTTAGCAAACACATGGACCTTTTTGGGGGGAGATTTCTAACTCACTATACATACACATTTATCATAATGACTTCTATACATTTTGAATACAAATCATGTAGTTTCTCTAGTTCCTAGAAGAGAGACTGAGAGAAAGAAATGTATCTTCCTACTGACCACACTTAAGAGGAAAGGGTAAAACAGCTCCTGCAGGCTGATGGACTGGCAGCAAGGGTCCCTCACAGATAAGGTGAAGAACAATGATTCCATTATTCTGTCCTCCAGAAGAAAAGAAAAAGAGGGTCTCCAGAAATCCTTGGTTTTATTAAGACTTACCTTATACATCTATTCAATTTAGGTAATATGGGTCACATGTCAGATTCCAGGTCACTCATTCATTTATTCATTCATAAGTAAGGAAGTAAGCAAGTATTTATGAAATCCTTACTATGTGCCAGGGACTATGTATATTATGTGCTGGAGGTACAATGTCAGAAAGTAAAATGTCCTTGCCCCTTTGAGGAGCGTGCAACATGAATACAAATATGTAAATACAGATATTTTTTTTTGAGTGGAAGTACCTGCAACTTGGACATTAAGATAAGATTCTTATAGGAGGTAAAATCTGGGAGGAAAGGAAGAGAGGAAGGAAGGAAAGAAGGGAGGGAGGAAGGAAGGAAGGAAGGAAGGAAGGAAGGAAGGAAGGAAGGAAGGAAGGAAGGGAGGGAGGAAAGAAGGAAGGAAGGGAGGGAGGAAAGAAGGAAGGAGGAGAGGAAGGAGGAAAGAAGGAAGGAGGGGAGGGAAGGAAGGAGGGAGGGAAGGAAGGAGGGAGAGAGGAAGGAAAGAAGGAAAGGAGGGAGGAGAAAAAAAGGCATTTTTTTAAGGGCTCAGTAAGTGACATATATCATGCTAATCACTGAGGACACAAATACAAAAGAAATGTAGTCCCCGTGCTCAAGGCATTTATATTTTAATAGGTAAAGACAATAAATGCAGATAAAGGGTAACTAAGGAAGGTGTTTCTATGTTGGAAGTCACAGGGATGGTAACAGCCATAGAGTAGCCGTTGGACATGACTTTTCCAAATCCAACAATCGCACTGATTTGATGACTGTTTTTAGAACAAGAAGTGAAAAGAGATGGAATCCAGAGTGAGCAGGGTGAATGGTAGAAAGATGCACAGGGTGAAGCATGGTCAGGTCAGAATCGTCTGGACACGGGGAGCTCCCCAATTGGATGGATGGGTCCCAAGGTGACCATTCCAAAGCTGTGTAGCTTAGATTCTCCCTGTCTGTGGTCTCTGGAGGTTGGGTTCAGAGGATACCACAGCAGCAGCTAACATGGCAAGAATACAAAGATTCAATGAGGTTGATGTGAGGAGAGAGTGGATTCCTTTTTGTCAAGATGGTTCCCCACAGGTTGAAAACAACAATATGATACCTTCAAGTCCAAGCTCTAAGTCAAATCTGAGTGTCAGTTTTGGTATCCACCTTTTAAAGGGAAGCTTCAGGTATGATTTAAGGATCTTGCTTTGTTAATAACTGAAAGCCAACTCTTAAACTCAATAGAGTCATTGGGGTTCACTTTCTCAAGCTTGTTCTGTCTGCAGCTGAAGGAGGGAATTGTGCGACACCCATTTGAAATAGCTAGATGGTAATTTAGTGTCAGATGATAATTATGACATTCCTAAGGATATCTAAACAGGCAGAGACACCTAACAATTCCTCCTATAGGCTGAATACACAATATAATAAAACTTTTAAAAATCATTTAACATGTTTACTGTAGTAATAGGAAGGAAAAGACCTTGATAGGTATAGATTATATTCATGGCCTTAGCTGCCTTATTTCCCTCCCCTGAGTAAGAGCTTATCATGAGTGAGCCTGTTTGGGAGGCCTCTAGCTGGTGATAAGTAAGGCAACAGACACAATTCTTTGGCAGATAAATTTTCTCTGATAATCAGCTCTTTCTTGCTAAGCCCACACCCAAGTGGGGTTTTATGGAACAAATAGTCTAGGAATGTGGAGCCAGCAGGATTTGCCAGAAGAAGGAAGAGACACATTGTGTGTGTCCCAGAATTATTCGTGGTAACCCAACAACTAACAGGTGCAAAATTAAATTAGTAAGGTCATGTCACCCTGGGACCTTACTTGGATGACAACTGGAAATTCTGAATGTAAGAGTTTCTTTTAATTAATCATTAATTCCGCCAACCCCAAATGTTCATCTGTTTGTGTGCTTGTCTTTTCCTTTTGTCCCCAGAAGTCAGGGTGCACATGAAGTTGGAAGGTCCTATACTGAGTATTTATAATGAGGAGATAGCCATTTCCTAGCTGGCAATGCCATTGGACCCTTGGTGAGCAGCTGACATCAGGTGCTATCTTAGGTGACTTCCAGTTAATCTATTCATCAGTAGAAAGAGGCTTTAAGAATCATTTAAATATAATCCTATCTTATTTTTAGATCCACATTCTCTCACTTTTATCTCTCCCCCTCCTCCAACATTGAGAAATCACGAAAAACTTATTACAAACATATACAGAAAATCAAAAACAAATTCTTGCACTTGCCATTTACAATGAAAGTTTATCTCGGTCTTTATTCTGAGTATCACCTTTTTATCTAGAGGAGGGTAGAATTTTTAGAAAGGTGTTAAGAAGCTTCTTGCCAATATTTTGAGTTCCATAGACTGGTACTCTCAACCACAGAGATAAACATCTATATACCATTTTTCATAAAGTGGTGAATATTTTTCATGTAGTTAATACTATTTATGTCACAAAAGACCTACTCTGATGCTTCATTGTGGGAAGATAATGACCTGGAGTTCCTAAATGTGATGCCAGTGAAACAAAGGTTCTGATAGGTTTTTATGCTAGAAAAGATTCAATTATAGCATTGGCCAAGAGTCTGAGTGCCAGTTGAGCTCAGGATAGGAAGCGGCATAAAAAGGCTCAGCAGTAGCAACTTGGCCACTGGGTAATGGATTCCTTGGCCATGAAACTTTTGAAACCAAGGAGCCTATAAAATGGCCCTTAACCCTTCTGTTTCTGCAGTGATATAGTGGCAGAGTGATGGAAAAGGGACAGAAGATATTAAGATATTAGGAGTTTTAGACCATCTATAAACTTTTATTTGACTGTTAAAATTCCAAATGTGTGTTCCATGTCCAATGATCAATTAGCTAAAGCATTTTTGGAATAACTGAATTATATTAATATTACCATTCATTGCAGATTAAATCAGAGACATGAATATAGTTTGTACATAGTAAATATTCATTGAATAAAAGGAAGGGAACAAGTATTAACTTAGTGCCTAATACTTTCCAGGCATTGTGCTAAGCTCTTCACACACACACATGTGTGTGCAGTGCTCATGCACATGTGTATATGTACATACATGTGTGTGCACATACATACATATTTTCCACAATAGCCCTCTGAGGTAAGTTCTATTCTAATCCTCATTTTACAATTGAAGGAACTGAGGTAGACAGAGCCTAAATGACTTTGCCAGGGTCACACAGCTGTCCAATGTCTGAGGTCAGATTTCACTTCAGGTCTCCTTGGCTTTCAGACCCAGCTCCCTATAGAATGAATCACTTACCTACCTCTAATTACTAATATGTTAATATTATTTTAAATGAATTAGATTTAATATTCTATATTATCAAATTAAATATTTTACATATAATTGACTATAAGGACACTGCAAATTAATTGAAGGATAATTTACAAGTTCTCCTTGTAGAGCCAATAAGTAGGGAGTTGGTTTCATTATGCATCTAAAGACAGCAAAATTATCTTTTCATCATATACTTGGTCATTTCATTGTGCCATACTCTTTATAAACATAAACAAAAGGACTACTATGAAGAAAATTAAAGTGTATTCCCTAACAACTGTTGCAGAAGGTGAGATGCTGGAAAAATGCCATGTCTATCGTTATCCCACAGCCCTCATGCCGATATTTTTCTTTCCTATCCTTGTCAGTTTTTTGGATGTAAAATTATGCCTCAGAGTGACTGGCAGTATTTTTTTATAGAGTTGTTGACAGTTTGTATTTCTTTAGAAACAGTTTTCTTCCTATTCTTTGATCACTTATCTATTGGGCTCTTAATCTTCTATATGTGGTGAACACCAAATAATAGAAAAGAACCGAAATAGCTTCTATTTTAACAGCCTGGTGAAGGATAAGAGACTGTCGTCTGTGGACAATCAGACCATCATTGATTAGTTAGAGCAAAGATTAATATCAATATCAACTCATGAGAAAGGATAAAGAAGATGTTTTGAGCAATTTATTCAGTTTCAACCTTACACATTCAAATAAGATATTTGTTGACAAGTGAAAATAATTTTAATATAGTTAACACTTACATATGACACTTTAAGGAATGCAAAGCCCTTTACATATTACCTCATTTGATCCTAGCAACGATCCTGTAACTTAGGTGCTATCGGTACTGCTATTTTACAGATTAGGAAACAACTAAGTAGGGAGTGGAGACTTAGCTGTTTTGTCCTTCCACCCCAGTGGCCCCTTTTTCCATTGGCTAGTTGCTTCAGGAATCTTGTTTTTGAAGAAAGACTGAGATCAGCCACCCTTCATCATCCTAACTTTACCACTCCATTCTCCTCACTTTCAGATGCCTTGTATGTGTTGTTTTCTCCAATTAGACTGTAAGCTCTTTGAGGGCATGGAATGTCTTTTTGGTTTCATTTGTATTCCCAGTGCTCAGTATGGTGCCTGGCACATAGCAAGGGATTCATAAATTCTTGCTAATTTGACCGAGACTGAATAAGGCTAAATGGCTTGCCCTTGATCGTACAGGCTGTAAATATTTCAAGCGAGATTCAAACTCAGATGTTCCCGACTCCAAGTCCAATGTGTTTCTTAGGTGCCTGAAAATGGAGGACAAAAATACCGGTTTTGATTATCACTATTTCCTGAAAAGGGCAGCTAAATGGTACAGTAGATAGAATGTCAGGCCTAGAGTTAGGAAGACTAATCTTCCCAAGTTCACATCTGGCCTTACTACACTTAATCCTGTTTACCTCAGTTTCTTCATCTGTAAAATGAGCTAAAGAAGGAAATGCCAAACTACTCCAGTATCCTTGCCAAGAAAACCCCAAATGGGGTCATGAAGAGTCAGACACAATTGAAACAATTGAACAATAAAAATTTTTCTAAAAACTTAACCTGTGAAAATTGCTGGTCACAATGACTAGGCATCCAGTTAGATTAAAGTGGGGGCCAATGCAAACCATTAGTCGGGCAGATTTTACATATGCACCCTTTGCTCTCCAATGGAATGTCTTGAAGTTTAACAGCTTGCTATATCTTGTCCCATTAGGAGATGTGAGAATGTAGTGGTGGTTGTATCATTCAATAAGTACTGGTATAGACCTCTTGCTAATTGTTGGAGATTTGCCAATATAGCATGGCTTCCATTAGACTTGTATCCATCTATATATTGCTTCTGTATGTTCATCTAATTGTCATTTTTCTCTAAGTAACCAGTATCACCCAGATGATTAAATGGATCATTATGGCACGCTAGGAAGAAAAGGATCCTGGTAGTAAAGATAGCATTTCTGCAGTCCTGTAGTTTTTGAGAAATAGAGTTCATGAATCTCTGAAGCCCCTGAGAGTGCTGCCCAAGTGAAGTGGTCTAATGGGAGGCTCAAAGAGGCCACCCTTTGTCTGGAAGGTCATACTCAACTTGACAATCACCTTGGAAGGGGATCAAATTTTATACTCCCTGAGAAGTCACATATTATAAAGGGTCCTATTCTAATCAGTTGTCTTTTTTTTTTGCTTTTTTGGGGGGCAAATTGGGGTTAAGTGACTTGCCCAAGGTCACATGGCTAGTTTTGTGTGTGTGTGTGTGTGTGTGTGTTAAGTGTCTGAGGCCAGATTTGAACTCAGGTCCTCCTGACTCCAGGGCTGGTGCTCTATTCACTGCGGCACCTAGCTGCCCCCAATCAGTTGTCTTAAGAGATCAGGCATCAGGAGAATAGGAAGTGGTCCTTGATGACAATGACATTCAAAGCCTAATATTCACAACAGAGCCATAATTGATCCATTTTTGGGGTCTGTTTTGGTATAGATATTAGTGGAACCCCGTTGAAAGAGCTGAAAAACTTAATGAACACCTCCTGCCAGTTTTTCAGAACCTCCTTCAGAGGCAGTAGATCTAGCTAGTTAATCTGGCTAGGCACAAATAGTACTCCCAAGGCCGATAGGCTGATATGGGTGGCAGAATTTTCATTTAAATTGTGCCTGATATATCTCTAAATTCCTGATACTATAAGAGAGCTCTGCCTTTGGTGGAGGGTCATAGTTAGATATTAATAATTGACATTTAAGTAACCTTCAACCCTTTCCAGTCTTTTATTCCTCCTGTCTTCCTCTACTCATGTATTCTGTGGTCTAGTGATGCTGGTCTCTTTGCTCTTCCTCTAATGAAAGACTCCATCTCCCATCTCTATGCATTTTTACTTGATTTCTCCAGTGTCTGGAACCCTCCGCACTGCCCCTTTCATCTCCATCTCCTAACATTTATGGCTTTCTTCAAGTCTGAGCGAAAATCTCACTTCTGCAAGAACCCCCTCCCAATCCCCTTCAATGCCAGTGCCTTTCTGTTGTTTATGATTTCCAATTTATCTTGTATATATCTGATTTGTATGTAGTTTGTGTGTATTGTCTGCTTTGTTATGCTATAGGTTCCTTGAAAGCAGGCACCATTTCTGTATGTTTACCTTTCTTTGCATTCCCAAGGCTTCTTAACAGTGCTTGGCGCATAGTAGACACTTAATAAATGATTGTTGATGAATAATTTTAAGGTTCTCAGCCACCCTGAAACATTTGATATTATTGACTCCCCTCTCCTAATGAATTATTTCTTTTCTCTGAGTTTTTATAGCATCAATTTCTTCTGATTTTCCTCCTACCTCTCTGACTATTCCTGCTGTTTCTACCGCTGGATCATGAATCATAACACACTACCCAACTGTGGGTATATCCCAAGGTTTTGTCCTGGGCCCTCATTTCTTCTATTTTTATACATTCTCACTTGGTTATCTCATTACCTGTGGTGATTTTATTTATTATTTTAAATAAATAATTAATTATTATAATTATATTATATTATATATAATTAACAGTTTATTATAATTACATATAATTAACAATTTTATTAATACTATTATTTTTATATAATATACAATAATTATTTTTATATAATATATAACAATTAATATTTATTAATATTGTTATTATTATCATATATTTTATGTGAATGACTCCCAGGTTCAGACATCTATCTCTAGTCTCTCCCTTGAGTTCCAGTCTTATATCACTTACTGCCTATTGAACCTCAACCGGGATATCATCCTTATCTCTTTCATTTCCCTCTCACTGCATCTCCAGTCATTTGTCAAATCCCTGTCACTTCTCTCTCTACAACATTTCTCACACATCACTTTCTGTGAAATGAGGGATATGGACTCCATGGCCTCTCAGGATTTAGATACTATGATGCTGAGGTCTCATGATCTCCTCTGTTCATTCATATGTAGATTTAAGCAGGTTCAAACCCTCACTACCTCTCATCCCAAGTATTGCTTTTGCCTCCTTATTGGCTTTATATTATATAGAATATAATATAAACACCTCTGCTTGGCATTTAAAGCACTTCCCATGCTGGTTCCATCCCATCTTTCCAACCTTATTTATATTCTTTGTTCTTCTCCAAATACTTTGTGGTCCAGCCAAACCTGGATTCTTGCTATTCCTCACACACGATGTTACATCTTCTGCCTCTACATCTTCGCACTGGCTGTCCCTGATGCCTGGAATATGCTTTGTCTTCAAATTTGCCTCTTGAAAACTAGATTTGGTTGGGAAATTCTCTAGACCTCTTGGATACAGAAGCATACCCTTCAGTGGAGATCTAATGACTGTAGGGCAAAGATAGGAGGCCAAACTGAAAGTAAAGAGAATTATCAGCATGATAAGGAGTATATTTTCCCTGAGAGCAAATTCAGATTCTTGGGGTGCAGATTTGGTTTTTATAGCCTTTCAGGTTTGCTTAGAACAAGTATACGGCACTGGTGACATTTGGGATAGAAAAGTAAAGTATTTGGTGTGGGAGGGGTAAAGGAAAAGGGGGGTGCACCAAGTGGATGAAAGAAGTATTTGGAATACAAGTAGAAGTCTTTTTTGTGAAAAAAAGAGAACATTCCCTGTTCACGGGTCAGAGACGGGGGAAAGAACAAATACTTTCGCAGTTGTGAAAGTAGTCCTTTTAGACAAAACCAACAATAAGAAGCAGGTATTTCAATAGTTAATGAGACCATGGGCATTATTGTATCTATACATAGAAGTTGGGAAATTCCTGATGATAGGCCAGCAGGTGGTTGAGGGATTTCTACATTGTTAATACATCAAGGTGTGGTGAAATGATTGTAATGCCTACTTTTCTGCAGCACTTTCCTCTGAGAATCAGCTCAATTGTCACTTTCTGCAAGAAGTCTTTCCTTCTCCTTAGTTGCTACTACCTCCTCCTCATGTCAGCTTATTTTATATTTCTCTCCCTCCCCCCCCCTCTCTTTCTCCTTCTCTCTCTCTCTCTCTTTCTCTCTCTTTCTTTTATACATACACGTGTATCTGTGTATGTATATATGCCCACCACACACATCACAATGCATACATGCACATATATATGCACATATATGTATATATATATGCACATATATGTATATATATGAGAGATGTTTTCTCTAAGGCTATCCAACCTTAAAGAATCACTGCCAAGTCCAAGTCCACTCCATTCCTTCCTAAGGGGACTTGCTGTTCTGAAGCCAAACTGTGTTCTTGACATGTTGTTTTCTTAGCAGGCTCACTGTGGCACTATGTGGTAGTTTTTGCAGCCATTAATGAGGATAAATGAGAAATTGTTCTTTTATGTTGTATACTGAGAATGGAAAAAAAAATCAAAACATCACATCAGGGTCCTTTTCCCCTGCTTTCCTTTTGGAGGACCCCCCACCAAATTCATCCATCCCCATAATTTACTAATGCCTATTTCAGTTTAGCATACATAGACGTGTGCAAATGCAGTAAAAGAATATCCTTTTTTTCTATTCTGTTCAAGCATCTTTGCTATAAGGTCTGTTTTTAGGGTGATTGTTTTTAATAGTTGAGCAATTACTATTCTGGCCTGCTCAGTAACTGGGATTTGGAAAAAGAAAGAGGTACAGTGGACAGTGAAATCTTATCAGTCAAGCTTGTTGGCTGAGCAGTGTGTTTATAATCCTGATTTTCATGCACAGTTTAATATCAAATTCATTAATGTCATCAGGCTCTTTGCTCGGCCACCCACTATTTACAGCGGAGTTGTAAATGGACAATGTATTTCCTAGTCCAAAAAAAAATTGATGATGCTTTTTCAGATAAGTCATAGACAAGAAGTATATATTTCACTGCTTCTTGGCTGTTAAAAAAAAAGCGCAATATCAAATTAGGCATAAACAGTGGGAGCTGGAATGATCTCTGGTTTACAATAAATACCCTGTATGCCATTATAAGGATCGACTGACAGGCTAGTATTTGTTTAAAATGCCTGTCGACCATGTTTTATCCTCTTTTGAAGGATCCAAGATGCTTATAATATCTACTGTTACGTCTGGGTGTCTCTTTTAAATAGAAATTGCATACTACAGACCCCATCCAAAGGAGCTGTTTGGACTATATAAATTTGCTACAGAATAGTTTACATTTCTTAGCTGTTCGGTCTCCGCTGTGTATACTGAAAATGACAAGCTTAAGTAGATCTAAAGTGGATAATATTTTTAATCTTCCTGCTGTTTTAATGTTGATTTTTCAGCCCATCTTTTAGTTTTAAGTCCAAGATATCACACTACTTGCTATGTAATTTCTCTTTTACCACTAAAGAAGGATGTGCAGAAGTTATAGCTATTTCCTTAGATGGGCTCCCTGTATATGTCTTGTTTGCATATAGTTGATCGCTTATCTCCCTCATTAGACTATGAGCTCTTTGAGATCAAGGACTGGGTTTGATTTTTTTTTTACCCCCTTTCTTTATGTTCATATATATTAGGACCATTTCTAACATATAGCATTAGTAAATGTTACTTCACTGACTGGAGAAAAAATAGGAAGATCAAAATTTAGTGCTATTTGTGAACATTTTAGGACCAATGATATATTAAGAGAAAGCATATTGTAATATACTATACGATAAAACAAATATGTTGGGCATTAAACACCATTTTATGTTAATGTTATTTGATGTTAATGAAGGTTTGTACTTTTAGTGACTAATTATTTGTAATATCATTTGTACATTCAGTGGAAAGTTGATTCATTTCATGAAAATACGTCTATTGTGTGTCAGACGTTGTACAAGGGAAAGTACAGACTAGTCTCTGCCTTATAAGAACAATAAGAGAAGAAGGTAGGTGGTGTGGTGGCTAGAGCACGAGCTATCTCCCCAAAAAGCCCCAAAAAGGGCTACTATAAAGGTTTTTTTTTTAAGCAATCGGGGTTAAGTAACTTGCTCAAGGTTACACGGCCAGTCATTTCTGGGTGTGGTGCTGAGTGTCTGAGCCCGGGATTCGATCTCCAGGTCATCCCGACACTGGAGCCGGTGCTCTTACTCGCTGAGCCACCTGGCCGCCCCTTACTATAAATGTTTTGATGCATAGGGGAACTTTATTATCAGTTTCCTTAGGGTAAAGAAGCCCTTGACCCAGTACTGGAATCTCTGGTTCAAAGAGTATGGGATGTCAATTGGTTATTAATGATGGTGAAGAAATGTCAACTGATCAGAATAATATTGGGGAATTAACCACTGAGATCTATGATATTGAGGAGATATCAGCTGATACTGGTGACCAATGCTGGGAATATACTGTATGAAGACTTGGGAGCAAATATATTAGATACATTTTACCCTAAAAGGAAACTGAGAGAGAACCATCTTCTGAGAACTAGTCCTGGAGTTGAGGTTGGGGAGTGATCCCAGAGCCTTTATGGGCTACATGTACATGGCTTTTGTATGTTTTTTGCTTCATTTGAATGTGAACTTCTACAGAGCAGAGACCATGATTTTGCCCTTCTTTCTTACCACCAGCTCTAAGCTCATTTCCTGTGACAAGTTCAATCATCACAAGTTGTGTCTAACTCTTTGCGACCCCTTTTGGGTTTTCTTGGCAAAGATACTGGAGTGGTAGGCCATTTCTCAGATGAGACACTGAGGCAAACAAGTTAAGTGACTTGCCCAGGGTCACATAGCTATCTGAGGCCGGATTTGAAATCAGATCTTACCACCAGTTCTGATGCTCTATTCACTCATCACCTAGCTGCCCCAAGCATAGTGCCTGCTGCATAGTAAATGCTTAACATATGATTATTAACTGAGTAATCTGAGTTTATAGTCTACCAAGGCAAACAATATTCTGTGCAGATAAGTGAGTATAAAATATTTGGAAAGTGAAAAAAAGTGCAACGAATACATTCTTTCCTTCCTTTCTTTCCTTTTTTCTTCCTTCCTTCCCTCCTTCCTTCCTTTTTTCCTTCCTTCCTTCCTTCCTTCCTTCCTTCCTTCCTTCCTTCCTTCCTTCCTTCTTTCCTTCCTTCCTTCCTTCCTTCTTTCCTTCCTTCCTTGCTTCCTTCCTTCCTTCCTTCCTTCCTTCCTTCCTCCCTTTCTTCCTCCCTTTCTTCCTCTCTTTCTTTCTTCCTTTCTTCCTTCCTTCCTTCCTTTCTTTCTTTCTTTCTTTCTTTCTTTCTTTCTTTCTTTCTTTCTTTCTTTCTTTCTTTCTTTCTTTCTTTCTTTCTTTCTTTCTTTCTTTCTTTCTTTCTTTCTTTCTTTCTTTCTTTCCTTCTACATCTATCCATTCACTTATTTATTCAGTTATCCATCCATCTGTCCTCTCTCTCTCTCTCTCTCTCTCTCTCTC
>NW_027186304.1:83169018-83200190 GCF_028583685.1 Petaurus breviceps papuanus
CTCTCTCTCTCTCTCTCTCTCTCTCTCTCTCTCTCTCTCTCTCTCCCCCTCCCTCCTGCTTTACTTATCTGATATGTGTATTCATTTGCTCATGAAATTTCTGAATTCACTGTGAGGTCACATAACACTCTAAAATGCAATTGATCCAAATATTTGTTTTATTTAGGCAGAATATTCACACTGCTCCTGTGTTTAATTATGTTCCTTACACCTTGAGGAAATTGTTTGGTAATCTTCCACACCTAATTGTTGTATGCCAGTATTGTGAGCCTGAGATTTAGGCCTTTATACTCTCCCATGAACTGCCAGTACAGCTGCTCGGAAGGGAAGTATAACTAGACCAAGTCCTATCTTGTTTTCTATTCAAACCTTACCTCATCTCTGGCATAAGGACATCTGCTCTTTCAAGGCAGATGTCTCCACTTTAAACATCTTTTGGATTCTCTTTGTCCTGTTTCCCCTATGTTGACCTCCTCCTGTTCTCACCCTCCCCCAACACTAACATTGCTTTAAGGTCCTCACTGAGGGTTTTGTTGCCCTGAGAGCAGTTTGCTATGATAACCCTTCCTGTGCCTGCTCAGCAATCATTGTATCTCTATCTGGCATCTAGAGAAACAATAACAGTACATGCCAAAAATTGTTAGAAAGAGATTTATTGCTGGCTTTGAAAGAAGTTCAACAGGGGAAACCCAGGCATATAAGGAAGTAATAGGAAGAAGGAATAGATATAGAATTGGGTCCAAATTTATGTAACCACCTTCATGTTAAACAAACCTATTTCTTCATTAAATGATAGAGTTGTGTGACACTATGAAACCCTTTAGTATGGTAGTAGTAGCCCTGTATCCAAAAGAGGTCTACTTTTATATAATTTAATAAAAGTAAATTGTAGTGACTGAATGTAATGGGAAATTGTTGTACAATGAAAAAAAATGAATATGAGGAATTCAGAGAAACATGAGAATATATAGGAACTGGTAGAGAGTAAAATCAAAAAGAGTCAAAGGACAACAATGTCTATAATAATGTAAACAAAAATGACACTCAGATCTCCTTAAATAAGAATAATTGTTCCAGGGAACAGGTGCTAAAATACATGTTATTTCTCTTGGTTGAGAAGCAGAAGATTACAGATGTAGAATGTCACATGCCATGTTCGATATTGTCACTTTATTGCTTATTTCTGCTTATATGATTTGTTTTTTTTTCTTTACAAGAGTGTATTCAATAGAGGAAGTCACATCAAGAAATGACTGACATAAAACACAGAAAGCATTAAAAAAATTCCCTATTCTTTCATTAAATGTGCTATTCACCTCCAGAGAGAGAACCAATGAACTCTAAGTACGAACTGAAGTATAATTTCTCACTTTATTTGTTTCTCTTTTTTTTGAACATGGCTAATATGGAAATGTTTTGTATTATTTCACATATGTAACTGATATATTCCTTACTTTTTCAATGGGTGTGGGAGAGGTTGGAGGAAAAGAGATAATTTAGAACTCAAAATTTAAAAGAATGCTAAAATATAACACTAAGATAAAGCTAAAGTATGTTAAAATTATCATTTTAAAAAAGTTACCTATTTTGATGATGTAGTTGAATATCTCAAAGTCCTTATTGCACTTTTTCCAACTTGACTATAGTTGTTCAGAGAACTAGAGATGTGGCATAGGACAATGAGAAGGCAGCTTGCACAATATGGCCTTTTGCTAGGTTTCATGATGAGTTTGTGTAGACAACAGTGCTTTCTACTGATACGGATTTTTACAAAAGGCTACTGAACTGCCTCCCTTGCCCTGGGAACTGAGCTGCTTTGACTAGAGAGCTGAGTAAGCATGACATGGGTATTCATGTGGTAGGATAGCCCTAGAACAATGAGAAATTAAATGTTTTAATGAGGGTCCCACACTCTGTATGTATGTGAAGTGGGACTTGAAGGCAGATCTTTCTGGCTCCCAGCAGCTAGGTGCTGATGATCCTCTTCAGCACTAACCTGTCTGATGACCTCCAGGCTCACATCTCCAAATGTCCATTAGACATGTCTTACTGGGTATTTAGTAGAAATCTTAAACACAACAAGTCCAAAACTACACTCATCATCTTTCTTGCTAAACCCTCCTCCTTTCTAAACTCCTTCTTAGGTGTAGAGGATAGTTAGGTGATGCAGTTAGGATACAGCACCAGACCTGGAGTCAGGAAGACTCCTCTTCCTGAGTTCAGATAGCTTGACCCTGTTTGCCTCAGTTTCCTCATCTATAAAATGTGCTGGAGAAGGAAATGGCAAACCATTCCAGTATCATTGCCAAGAAAACCCTAAATGGGGTCACCAAGAATCAGACAGAACTGAACAAATATATATATATATATATATATATATATATATATATATATATATTTGTTTTTTTTGCTTTTTGGAGGGCAATTGGGGTTAAGTGACTTGCCCAAGGTCACAGGCTAGTTTTTGTGTTAAGTATCCGAGGCCAAATTTGAACTCAGGTCCTCCTGACTCCAGGGCCGGTGCTCTATTCACTGTGCCCCCTAACCACCCCCTCGAATACTTTTTGGCTCCATGGTGCCATTCCACACTAATTTTGTGAATCACAATAAACTCAGATTTCATATTATTAGGCACATATTAGGCACAAAGTAAAAAAAATTTTGGGGCTGTGTTTTGGTAAATAAAATCAAGGAGCCCTTTATAAGGGCTTCCTGTACATAATAGTTGATGTGCAGTATGCACAGCCCAATATTAAAGTAGCAAAACAACAACACAAAAGACCCAAAGCAATAAACAAATAAGAAAAACTTCTCTGCTTTTCTCATTAACTATAGCCATCTTTATAGGACTTACCTTTCCTCTGCACATTCATCCAGTTGGTCAGGAGGAAATTTGGAGTCCTTTGCCACAATTTTTATGGAGTGAAAGAAAGAAAAACGTTATGTGGCACTTATTTGAACTTTTCATTAAGAAATAATATTGATGGATTAGAGTCACATTTCCTATGTGGGCATAGCATGAAGCATCAGGAGCCCAGGTAGAGAGGAAATGAGGGGTAGCAAGAGTTACTTCAGATTCTGACCCAGAAGAGCTCCAGGGACAGACAAGTTTTGACAAAAATATCCATATTGGTACTAAGCTGTATATATACTGAGTTTTGGAAAACTGTATAGTTAATCATCTTGGAAATCAAACTTCTACCAAATAGTTTCATATTGCTTCCTCTTCATAGTCCTTAAATATACTCTAGCAAAGTCTTGTTTGTAATATTTTCAATGTGTCACAGATTAGCCTAGAGTTCAGCTTCCAGTTCTGTTAGAAAGAAAAATGAGTAATCTTTTAGTTTCCAGTAAAATGTCATTGGTAACTCACTAGAGACCATGGCTCTCATAAGTCAGGGCTTATCCCCCCTCCCCTGCAATAGTGGGATATTAACCATTTCATTAAGGGATTGAATTTATTTTCTTTCCCTCCATACATATGTATAATATATAATTATAGTTATTATACCACATGAAAAGAACAGAAAATTCATTTACTTTGCAGTGTGAACAGAAAATTCTTCTGACTTCATTTGGATTCCTTTTTTCTTCTTCAAAAAATCAAAATACAAACCAAAAAAAAAGATGTATTGCTCAGGTACTCACCAGCTGTTCAACATATTTTTATTTTGTTCTGTTTTAATTTTTTCATTAAATTAAATTACCAAATAAATATTATATATTCAAAGAATATTTAAGCATCTCCCTAATGAGATTTCTCTGTCTACTTCTCCCCTTTAGGTAAAGAGTGATACAACAATACTTTAATCCACAGTCTTTTAAGGGAAGGACTGTTTGACTCCATTTTAAGACAAATCTTAGTTGGAAATATAATGCAAATGAACATCTAGATATTCATGATAATGAAACTTACCTTATATAGATCTAGAGTTAGAGTCCAGAGACCATCTAGTCTAATTTCCTCATTTTATAGGAACCGAGTCACAAGGAAGTCACATGACTTTCTCCAGGTCCCAGAAGTAATAAATATTTGAGGGAGAATTTGAATTGAACCCATCCTCTCTAACTCCAGAGCCAGTAATCTTTCCAGTATACTGTATTGGCTACAATATTCTCAAAGATTTGTGATTGCATCAATGTAGGAATCCATTCAACTTACACAATTCTTAGCGAATGGTTCTTCAGAAATCTTACAATTAAATAATTCATTACCCTTTGACCAAACCTTTCAAACCATGGTGAAGCTGGTCCTCATACTACAAAAATGTAGTCCCCTCATTGGACCAATCTAGCTTTTCCCTCTTGGTAGGACTTGGCACAGATTTTGAGAATTTAAGTTTATTTCAACCTTGAAATAAGGAATCTGAGTGTCCCTTTAGTGTATAAACTTTTGCCTTCCAAAGAAGCAATTTGAATGGTCAATGAATGATGCTGAAGAAAGAGACAGATTTGAGAGTAAAAACAATAAGAAGGAAATTATGGAGCTGCTTTGAAATGTTTTCAACTGTTCAGAGACTGAATTTGTGGAGGAGTGATCTGGAAGAGCTTGAAAACTTCTAATATTGTGGAGTCACATTCAGGAGCACACAAGATTTAGTGATTTCCATGCTAAAGGAAGGGAAGGCTTGGAATATGATATTATGGAAGGCAAAGGAGCTAGGATTACAAACAAATATAGCCTACCCAGAAAAAATGAGTATAATACTTCAAGGATGAAAATGACATTTAAGTGAAATAGAGGACTTTCAAGCATTGCTGATGAAAAGACCATCACTGAATAGAAAATTTGACTTTCAAATACAAGACTTAAGAGACACATTAAAAGGTGAACATGAAGGAGAAATCATAAGGGACTCAAGGGTAAACTGTTTACATTCCTATATGGAAAGATGATACTTGTAATTCTTAATAATTTTATCATAATTAGGGCAGTTAGAAGTAATATACATTGACAGAGGGCATGGATTTGAGGTGACTATGATGGGATGATATAAAGAAATGTAGGGATGAAAAAGAGGGATGCACTGAAAGAAAGGGAAAGGGAGAGGAAGAGTGGGGGAAATTATCTCATATAAAAGAAGTGCACAAAAAAGAACTTTTACAGTAGAGGGAAAATGGAGGTGGTGTTGACAGGCAACACTTGAACTTCACTCTCATAGCAATTGGTTCAAAGAGGGAATAGCATAAACACAGTTGGGTAAAATAATCTATCTTGCTCAACAGGGAAGGAGGAGGGGAAGAGGATAAAAGCAGGGTGGATAGGTGGGGAGCTGATAGAAAAGAGAGTGGATTGAGGGGCAGTGGTCAGAAGCAAAAGAGACTTTTGAGGAGCAACATAGTAAAAAAGGAAGAGAGAGAAGGACAAGCAGGAATAAAAAGAGTGGAGAGAAATACGCCATTAGTAATCATAACTATGAATGTTAATGGGATGAGCTCACCCATAAAATGAAAGCAGAGAGAAGAATGGATTAGCAACCAGAGTCCAGCAATGTGTTATTTACAAAACAAAACAAAATTAAATTAAATTAATGAAACCCCACCATGCTTGAAATAGAAAGATGCACACAAAGTTAAAATCAGGGACTAGAGCAGAATTTACTATATGTTATAACTAAGGTTAAAAAAAGAGGCTGGGGTAGCAATCATGATCTTAAAGCAAAAGCAAAAATAGATCTAAGTAAAAGAGATAATCAGAGAAAGTACATCTTGGTGATAGGCACCATAGACAATGAAGTGATATCAATTCTAAACATATATTCACCAAAAAAAAATGACGTAGCATCCAAATTCTTAAGGTAAAAGTTAAATGAGTTACACGAGGAAATAAATCATAAAACTGTGCTAGTTTTCTGTGCTAGTCAGAAAGACCCTGACTTTCCCCTCTCAGAACTAGTCAAATTTGACCATAAATAAATTACAGATACTAAGAAGAACAATAGAATTTTAGAAAAGTTAGATATTATATACCTCTGAGAAAATTGAATAGGAATAGATAGGAGTATACCTGTTTCACACCTGTAAGGGGCAGCTTCACAAAAATTAATTATGTATTATGGTATAAAAACCTCACAAAAATGGATAAAAGCAGAAATATTCAATGTATCCTTTTCATTCCATAACACAATAATAATACATTCAATAAATGACCATGAAAACATAGATAAAAATTAATTGGAAACGAAATTATCAATCCTAAAGAATGAATGGATCAAAGAACAGACCATAGAAACAATCAATAATTTCATTAAGGAGAACGACATCACTGAGACAGTATGCCAAAATTGGGGGGATGCAGTCAAAGCAATACTTAGAGGAAAATTTATATTTCTAAGGGCTTACATCAATAAAATAGAGAAAGAGCAGATTGATAAATTGGGCATGCAATTAAAACAAACTAGAAAAAGAACAATTTTTAAATCTCCAATTAAACATCAAATTGGAAATTCTGAAAATCAAAGTAATAATTAATAAAACTGAAGGTTAAAAATTGAACTAATACATAAAACTAGGAGCTGGGCTTATGAAAAATAACAACAATAAAATAAGCCATTGTTTAATTTGATTTAAAAAATGAAAGTCAAATTACCATGAAAAATGAAAAGGGTAAATGCATTACCAATAAAGATGAAATTGAGGAAATTATGAAGAGCTATTTTAACCAATTACATGCCAATAAATCTGACAACTTAAGAGAAATGGATAAATATTTACAAAAATATAAATTTCCCAGATTAACAGGAGAGAAAATAGAATACTTAACTAAAATTTCTTAGAAAAAAAATTGAACATCCAGCTCCTTAAGAAAAAAATCCCTAGGACCAGATGGATTCACAAGCAAATTCTGCCAAGTATTTGAGAAGCAATTAATTCCAATACAATATAAACTATTTGGAAAAATAGGTAAATAAGGAGCCCTCCTAAATTCATTTTATGGCACAAATATAGTGCTGATACCTAAACCAGGAAGAGCAAAAACAGAGAAAGAAAACTATTGACCAATTTTCCTAATGAATATTGGACCAAAAAAAAGTTAAATAAAATACTAGCAAGGGGATTACAGCACTATGTCACAAAGATCATACAAGAGAAGATAAATTTGTCTAAAAAATGAGAGGGACATTATAATATAAATATTATAATATGACATAATATGATCTGATATAGTAATGTAATTAATGTAAAAAATGTAATTAATATAACATCCCATCACATGATATGATATAATATACAATATATTATTTTATTATTTATTTATTGTTGTATTATGTTATTAATATAATATAAATCAACAAGGTGATATGGCATGTATCCAACAGTTGTCAAATGTTTCTGTTTTACTTCTATAACATCTCCCACATCTGACCCCTACTCGCTACTCACACAACTGTCACCTTAGTTCAGGTCACCATCATTTCTTGTTTAATTTATTTCATTGGCCTCTTAATTGGTCTCTTTCACTTAAGACTTTCATCACCCCAGTCCATCTTACAAACTGCTTCCAAAGTAATTTTCCTTAAGTACAAATCTGATCATGTAACTCCCCTATTTAACCAATTCCAGTGGCTTTCTATTGCCTCCAGGATAAACTATAAACTCTTGTGTTTAGCTTTTAAAGATTTTTATAACCTGGCTCCAACCTATATTTCCAGCAAATTGGACCTCACTCTCCTTCTCACACTCTTCAATTCTGCCACACCAGTTTTCTCTCTCTTTTCCTCACTCCATACTTCATGCCTGGAATGCTCTTTCTCCTTAACTCTGTTTCAAGTGGCTTTCTTCCTTTAATATGTAGCTCAGTCATCATCTTATATGTGGACCTTTCTTCATAAGCCAACTGCTAGTGCACTTCCTTTGTATTTTATTATTAACTTTATATTTATGCTAAACACACACATATATACACATAACATTACATATTATAATGCATATAATTATATATGTGTACATATTTATATATAACTATATGCACGTGCATATACACATTAGGTATTTGTTATCTTCTTCATTAGAATATAAGTTCATTGTTAGCAGAATTTCCTTCTTATTACTTGTATCCCCTGTATCTTGCCAAGTATCTGGCAAATGGGAGTCGTTTCCTAAATACTTGTTGGTTGATAGATTAATTTGGTAACTGTGTTATATTGATGAATGCAGTTCCATGGTTACTAACTTTTGGAAGAGCCCTAAGGAAAGGATCTGTTACTCAAATAGGAAGCCTTTCTACAATATTCCTGATAAATGGTCTTTCAATCTTTGAAGATATCCAGAAATGAAAATGTTAAATCCCAAGAAAGTTTTTTTTTTCTTTTCACATGGAGCCCAGTTCTATCTCCTTAAAATTCCCACTCATTGTTTCTGGTTCCATCCTCTATGGCTAAAAAGAGCAAGTCTTATTCTTCTTCCATAATAAAACCTCCCAGATATCTGAAGACAGTTATCATACCCTCCACTAAGTCTTTTCTTCTCTAAGTCTGGATCTTATTAAAGAGACAGTACCAAAGACCAGAGTGACTATGTTACCTTCTTCCCCCTGCTTTCACCCTTTTTTTTTTCTTATGGACACAACATCTTTGTTTATGCATCTGCACAGACAGAATAGACCACTTTCCTGCCCAGGTTGGAGTCCCTCCATTCCTTCAAGGTTAGTTTATGTCCTAGGATGCCTTCCCTGTGTCTCTGTCCCACTAGATGTTATTGATGTCTCCCTCTTCAAATTTCTCATAGTATATTCCCCCTGCCCCGGCCCTGGGTTTCTGCTTTGTATTACTTTATTTTCTGCTATATTATAGTTTTTGTGTGCTTGTCTATCCCTCCCAAATAGATTATATGCTCCTTGAGAGGAGAGTTGGTGTCGAATATGTCTCAGTATCTCCAATATTTGCGCAATATTTTGCACTGGACAGACACTTAATAAATATTTGTGTTTACATTGAATCGATTCTTTCAGGTTCAGTTTTTTGATTAGTTCAATTCTGTACTGGTCAGAACTCATCTAGATATTGGAAGGAAACACCTGTAACACAGACAAGGAAAGTGGTAAGGATGGTGAAGCTATGAAATATCCTCATCATATACCCCCATGTGTCTCTGTATTATCCACAAAGGTATCCTGAGATGTTTTTCTCAAATTTTCTACTTGTATCATCTAGAATTATGTTTTCCCCACTCCCACACACCAAAAATATACAGGGGAGAACTGAACCAGATTGATCAATGATCAACTAAATATCAAATATCCATGACAATCTATTTGGTGGAGGTGGGAGGGAGGGAACTACAAAGGATGCCTAAGACATGAACTCTACCCTCAAGCTGCTCATTGCCTTCCCAGAGAGAAGAGAATAACCCAAGTGGATAAATTAAAGAGTAACATGATATTGTATTTGACCAAGTAATAAAGTGATAATGCATTGATAAAAAGTGAAAAAGAATCTCTAAGGAGTGAGCAATACTTGGAGACTACAAGTTGAAGGAAGATTCATGGAGAAAATTGGACTGAGGTCTGTGCTACTTACCATCTCTGTGATCTTGGGCAAATCCCTTTCCTTTTTGTGCTTCAGTTCCTTTATCTATAAAATAAATAATGCTAGATAATGTCTAAAGTTATTTCCAGTTCTAAACTTGGTAACCTAATCTGAGGATTGATGTAATGAGAGCAATATTTTAGGAAGATTTTTGTTGTTCAGTCATTTCAATCGTGTCTGACTTTGTAACCTCATTTGGAGTTTTCTTGGCAAAGACACTGAAGTGGTTTGCTACTTCCTTCTCCAACTTATTTTACAGGTGAGGAAACTGAGGCAAATAGGGTTAAGTGACTTGTTCAGGGTCACATAGCTAGTAAATATCTGAGGCTGGATTTGAATTCAGGTCTTCCTGATTCCAAACCTGTCACTCTATCCGCTGCACCACCCTACTCCAATATCTTTGCCAAGAAAACCCCAAATGGAGAGATGGACATGACTGAAAGTGACTGAACAACAACAAGAAATTTAGGAAGATTAGTATCTAGGACATATTGGAAGGCTAACAGATAGGATGACCAATCAGGACACTACAGAAATAGCCCAAAGGTAAAGGGATGAGAGTCTACTAACCTAGTATTCTTCACCTAGAAAATATTCAATAAATGTTGAGCCTTCAGTGTTTGTTGATAATGGACTGGGGAGGGAGCAGTGGTAATGAAGAGCATGAGAATGGGATTGAGAGACTATTCAAGCATAGAACTGTAAGGAATTTGTAATAAGTTAGGTAGAAAGGATAAAAGAAGGGGAGGAGGAGTAAACAATTATTCTGGCCCAAGAAGAGCAGTGATGCCTATGAGAGGCCAGACCAGATAATAGCAACACAAGTTTTTCAGAAGACATGTTTACAGAATGAAGTAGCTAGAGAGCTGGCCTTGGAGTCAGGAAGACTTGGGTTCAAGTCTCACCTCTGATAGTACTGATGGCAGGACAATGAGCAAGACACTTTAGTGCTCCTGGAACTTCTCTAAGACTATAAATTGTGGAATGGTTGCCAATATACAATAGTAGTTTCCTCAATTAAATATATATTTAAAATTTTCTTTCTCCGTCGAAGTTATTGGTATGACAAATATTGATTGACTCTTTGTATTTTTGCTTTTAAAATGGAGAGTAGCATTCTATAAGTAAGATTAATTTCTTGTAGTCTGGGCATTTGTAAAGATTGGTTCAGAGATTCTCAAAGTGTGGTACTTGGACCCCTAGAAGTCCCTGAGACTTCCAGGGGTTCTTTAAGAAGGTCAAAACTATTTTCAAAGTGATGTTAAGTTGTTATTTGCCTATTAAAATACTCCTCATATATATGTGTGAGATTTTCTTCGTATACTACAGCCTAAAACAATACTTTAACCAAATGTAGGAGCAGAAATAAGAATCTCTCTTCTATTAAGCCAGACATTAAAGAAATTTGCAAAAAGCAGGTTAATAAAGTCATTCTCACTATTTTTGTTTTTTAAAATAGTTATTTTCATAAAAAATATTATTAATGATAACATGTAATGGTCTTACTATTGTTATTTTGAATGGATTAATAAATATTTTAAAAAATATGAGTTTCAAATTCTAACAGTAAATATTGATCGAAATAATGTACACAAAAGCTCTTTTAAGTTCTCTTTAATTTTTTAAGAGTATGAAGGGGTTTATCATGAGATTAAAAACATCTGAGAACCATTGGGCTAGTGAATTACAGAAAGCAGCAAGAGTGGAAAACACTATCCCCTCACCTAAGATTTCCAATATTTTACAGTTCTAGAGAAAAGCATAATTAACATTCATTCATTCCTTGATTCAAGAAGACCTGAGAACACTGGCCAAATTGTCTCCTTTCTATCTTCACCATAAGAGAACTTTCCTCCCAGTGACTCAATCATCTTCCACCAGGGCTCTGCATCACAATATTTGTCCATTTAAAATCTCATTACATAATAAACTGCAGCAAGCTTAAGTGAGGGAAGGAATTCTTTCCTGTTTGTTCCTTTACGCAAACTGTCTTCTTTGTGCTCACATTTTATCTTTAATTTGGAAAGGGAAGCCACTGAACAAATTCCAGAATAGATGCATACATCTTGATTTCAAAGTATATCGCTGTTGACAGTACAATAAGAGAAATCCAACATGGTAATTTATGGGAGTCCTTGAAATTAGCTGAAACAATTTTCAAAAGACAGTTTCTTTTCTTAAATTCTACCTCATGTTTCAATCGAGCTTCAGTCCCTAGCAAGACAAACTGAGTTTGCCTTGGAGGACTATCTCAATAATAGTCTCTATATTTCTTTTTACCTATAATCAGGGTTTCCCTTGGGAACATTATAATTCAGATAACGTATCTTACAAAAGAAAGGACTAATGCTATTAAGACACTAACAAAGGCAGATTTAAATCAACCAAGAAGGCAGGAAAGTTTGGAAGCCAAACCTGGTGAGAGTCTGGGAAATAATCCTTCCCTTTCTGGAGTGAACCAAGCAGGCTTTGTTTTTGATGGGTTCTATCATGCTTTTGAACTCATGGTATCCATAAAACTTCTCTGTGAGCAATCAAGATAGTGTAGCTTGAAGGGTTGACTCTAGGTCCAATGGAAACTGTCTCTGTACTTTTTCTCATGACGGTTGTTCTCTCTCTCTCTCTCTCTCTCTCTCTCTCTCTCTCTCTCTCTCTGTCTCTCTCTCTTTGTCTCTCTTTGTCTGTCTGTCTATGCCTCTCTCTCTCTGTCTCTCTCTCTTTTTCTCTCCCTCCCTCTTCTTCTTCCGCATCCTCCCTCCCTCTTCTCCTTTGTTTCTGTCTCTATCTCCCACTTTGTCTTTCTATCATTTTTATATTGTAGCTAATTATCATCATGCTAGGCCCAAATAAACACCACTTGTAACAAATTAAAAACAAGCCAAATCCAGGAGCACAAGAGTGGTATATCAACACTGGCGACATCTTACCCCACAAGGGCCCCACTTTCTTAGTGAAAAGGAAAATATGTTTCTTCATCAATTCTCTGGGAGCTATGGTTGATCATTACAATAGTCTTTCTTATGCTTATATGATCTTAGTTGTTGCATATTTTACTTTCCTATTTCTACTTAATCTATTCTTGCATGTCAAGTCATATGCTTCTCATTAAAAAAAATTATTCCCCATGACAGTTATTTCTTACTGTAAAATTACATTTAGTTACATTCATACCCTATGTTGTGTTCATCCAATTCCCAACTGAGGACACTCACTCTGTTTCTAGGGTTTTGTATGTTTTTGTAGCTTTTTTTCCCAACACATAAAGTATTGATATAAATTTTTTGACTTAGGTGGCTACTTTCTTTATGTTTTAACTTCCTCGGTGTATATGCTCAATAGTAGGATCACTGGACCCCAATCTACTTATATATTACTACTAATGGTAATAATATGTATGTGTGTATATATAGAAATCTTAGCTTGATCATGACCTCCCTGTAGCTATCTAATATCCAATGTTAGTCTGCTATTGATGTAGTAAGAGAATTGATCTTTCTATTCTTAGTCACCAGGAAATTGCCGAACTGTCAAAAGTCTAAATTTTAACCACTTAGCCTTTCTAACAATTAGCTGAATGACCTTGGGAAACTCACTTTGTTCCTCAGTTTTCCCACATATCTTTTCACTGTTTTAATTTCCCTATTCCCACAATGAGACAGGTCCCTCAGGAATAACTGGGAGCCCTTCTCAGTTCAGCAGCTGTCCACTTTTAACAAAAGGCATCTGATTTTATCCTTGCTAAAGATGTATAAAAGCCATCCATGAGTTAATTCATGTAGCTACAGTCTGAAAAATTCCTGCCTCCATTAGATAAAAGAAGTAGGTGACTTGGTCACAATATTTTTATTTTGTATATGACCATTAAGTAATTTTATTAGGGACACATGGGAATAAACAACAACAGCATTAATAATAATATATTCATTTAGCACTTAAATGTTTGTTAACTTTTACAAAGATTATCATCAAAATAATCCTGAGAGGTAGATTTTATTATCCTCATTGTATAGATTAGGAAACTGAGATAGACAAAGGTTAAGTCACTTCACTGGGTTCACAAAGTCAGTAAATGTCTGAGCCTAGATTTGAATTCAGATCTTCCTAACTCCAGGTCCACAGCTCTAACCACTGCACCACATTCAGAAGTGTTAGATACCTTATGTACCTATTACTATGCATACTTGCCTAATTTGTTTTCCATTCTTTATTGATTCTGATTCTTCTCTTAATTTTCCTCACATTTCATCATTGTAGCCTTTTCACATACATCCATTCAAGTACAAACTCTCCAGAAACCTATAGCTTGTCAAAGAAGAAGGAGGAGAAGGAGGAGGAGAAGAAGAAGAAGGAAGAGTAGGAGGAGGAAGAGGAGGAGGAGGAGAAAGAGAAGGAGAAGGAGGAGAAGGAAGAGTAGGAGGAGGAAGAGGAGGAAGAGGAGAAGAAGGAGGAGGAGGAGGAGGAGGAGGAGAAGAAGAAGAAGAAGAAGAAGAAGAAGAAGAAGAAGAAGAAGAAGAAGAAGAAGAAGAAGAAGAAGAAGAAGAAGAAGAAGAAGAAGAAGAAGAAACCTACTGTTTCCCAAGCAATTAGAATGCTTGTGTTCTTAGAAGTTAGAATAAATGATATGGCCATTATGCTATTTTTTTTAAATTTCAGAATAGTCATCTCTCATTTTTCTTTTTTTCTTTCAAATGGAACATTATTTGGTCTTTACCCTCATTTTGTGGAGAAAAAGCATTAGCTACTAGGCAGAATCCAGCACTGGATCACTTGAAGGGGCTTCTGCTCCTCCCAGTTGTCAGTTATTTCTCCCCCTCAAAATGACCACTAAAGTGCTATTTTCTACAGGAAGTCTCCCTCAACCACTTTTAATTCCAGCGCTTTCCATTTTAAAATTATTTCCTATTTATTCTCTCTCTATATATAGCTTACTCTATACATTTGTTTGCATGTTGTCTCCCCTGTTAAACTATAAACTTCTTGAGGGCAGGGACTGTCTTTTGCCTCTTTTTGTATCCACAGTGCTTAGCACAGTGCCTGGCACATAGAGGGCTCTTAATAAATGTTTACTGAATGAATTAATTAAAGTATTTAAATTTAGTAGGATCTGTCAGATCTTACTCGTCACTGGCTGGGTCTTTAAGTACCTGGTCATCTCCATACTGAAGGAGAGGCAATGGAATAGAACTTTAGCAGAAATTATAATACAATAGGATAGTATGAATAAAAGATAAAGGAACCGGGAGCAGTGTATAAACTATCTTTTACACAGTACCTGGCACATAATAAGTATTTTTAATAAGTGCGTTATCTAACTATCTTTACCTATTTATTCATTTTTTTAAAGCAATTGGGGTTAAGTAACTTGCTCAAGGTTACACAGCCAGTTATTTTGTGTGAGTGCCAAGTATCTGAGGCTGGAACCAATTCCTGGTCTTCCCACTCCAGGGCCGGCGCTCATACTCACTGCTCTACCTGGCTGCCCCTATTTAGTCATTTTTTTTTAAATGAGAGAGTTTTCTTTTGAACTTATAGCAGATAATTCTTACAAAATTCCTTGCCTCCATCAGTAAGAATTTTTCAAGTAAGTAATCATTTAAGAAAAAAATATTTTGCTTAGAGTGTAGATTTAAAATCATTTGTATTTTACTAATAAATTTACTAATACTTTACTTAACAAACCAAAAATAGTATTCATTGTATACTCATTCCTAGGAAAATAGAAAATAAGTATTTATGAAAATATCTTTGCCTCTGACTAAAATACTTACATTTAAAAATTGTAGTCCATACATGTGGGTTTTCCCTTCAGAGATGCATGTGGAAATCCCTCGATGCCTTGATCAATGGTCTTCGCAAGCTGTTGTGCCCTTTCTCTCCCCCATCAAAAACATTATCAGCTCTTCTGAGCTTAGTTCATATGTTCTATGAACTATTATCTCTAGACCTATGCTCAAAACCTACCAGTTTATTATTGTCTAAAAAAGATGTGTGGGTGGGGTGGGTAAGTTAGTAGACTGCAGGCACAATATGTGTCAAAAATATGATATGGCAACTGAAAAACCTCAAGCAATCTTGGGCTGACTCAATCAGGAGGTGGTAGGTTCAAAGAACTCAGCCCTGCTCAGATCACTTCTGCAGTGTTGAATTCTGTTCTTCATACCACAATTTGGGAAGGACCTTAATAAATTGGGGAATATCCAGAGGATTGCAACCAGGATGGTGAAAACTCTAGAGTTCATGCCATATGAAAATTTGATAAAGGATTTGGGGATATTTATCTTGGAGAAGAGAAAACTCAAGGGGACATGAATATTGCATTTAAGTATTTGAAGGACTGTCATATGGAAGAGGGATTATAATTGTTCCAAGACTGTAACTGGAAGAAATGGGTGGAAATTAAAAAGATAAATTTAGCCTGGATGTCAGGAAGAACTTCTTGACAACCAGAGTTATCCCAAAGTGAAATGGGTCAATGCAGAAGGCGATGCTTTCTCCCTTACTAGAAGTCTTCAGATGGAGGGTGGATATTCACTTCTCAGCTATATTGTAGTGGGCTTTCTTTCAAGGTCATGCTTTGCAACAGAGATCCGTCCTAATTTGGAAATTCAGCAATTGTGTATAGAATCTGCCTGAATTTGTGCTCTGCTAAGATAGACTTGGGAAATCTAAGATCACCTATATGCCGTGCTGAGCCATAGGAGTAATACTTTAACAGAAGAAGTTAAATTATTTTTAATTGATGTCTCATATTTATCTACCACAAAGAGAAGAGTTAGAATCAGGTAAAATTCCATGTCTCAAAATGTTTTTCACTATTAAATCACAGAAAAAAAAAACATTTTAAAAAGGTTCTATAGCATCTTTGAGGCTGTTGGAAAGACTCAGAAAAATTGCTAACCTTTGACTCAGCCCCCATAGAGCCATTATAAGCCCATTTTGCAAAAGTAACAAGTAAAAGGATGGGTGGAAAAAAAGAAAAACAAATTTTGTCACTCTTGAAATATGCTCAGATTCAACCTTCACTAACCCCATTGTGTAAAACATTCAGCATATTATTAAGAGAAAGACTGCAAGTGTAAATATACTTATTCTCAATGAAATCAACACCATCCTCCTGATTTGTAACTATTCCCTTAATACTGCCATAAACTTTATTGCAGTGAAAACACTGGCCATAGAGATTGCTTTCCTCTTCCTCAGGATGTATTTCACCTTTGTGGCATTACTACGATAAATCTTGTGGCCCAACAACCCCTTGTCTGCAAGTGATTTCAAGTGCTATCATAAAAATGAAACAGACAGACTTAATTTGAGTTCCAGACTTGAGGAAACTCAACTAAAATATTAGCATAATTTCACTGAAGACGGAGGAAATTGTTAAAATATGTGTCTTAGAGAGTGTCTGCAATTCAATCCTGGTCTTCTCTGGCTCTTGAGTGCCACCCAGTGATTAACTTTGCAGCAGGTTTCTAATGGGGGGACTGGGGTGCACCCCAGGCCACGGGAAGCTGCTCTGATCATGGGAGATGGGAATACAAGGGAGTTAGGAAGTGCTGGGAGATTCATGTGGTGCTAAATGGGAACTTGGGAAAAAAAGGATTTTATGACTTGTCTAGTTACTATTCTCAGGTTTTCCCTGCTCTTGAAATGACTATTAATTTTACACACTTTGTAGAGAGCTTGTAGTGTTGCCATGGGGTAGTGCATGGGCTTGCTGGCCTTGGGGTCAGGAAGATCTAGGTTTATGCCTTGCCTCTGCTGCATGCTGGCTGTGTGATCTGGAGCAGGTCACTTAACGTTTGAGTGCACTCAGACAAAGTCAGAGGTGAGCTGCTTATGCATATTAGTGGAGAGAATTTGCACATCTCAAGTCTCCCACATTGATTAAATCACAGATCAGGAAAAACTAATAATCAATGTACCTTTACAGGCATAGAGTGAAGATGTACAGTTTTGTACATGAGAATTTGTTCTTAGAGACATAGATCATATCTCCAAAGACACAAAGTAGAAGAAAACAACTGGGACTTAGAAGCGTATTGTTTGTTCATTCCTGTCTGACTTTTTATGACCCCATTTGTAGTTGTCTTGCCAAAGATACTGGAATGGTTTTCCATTTTCTTCTCCAGATCATTTTAAAGATGAGGAAATTGAGGCAAAGTGTTAATTGACTTGCCCAGGGTCACACAGCTAGGAAGTGTCTGAGGCAAGATTTGAATTCAGGTCTTCCTGACTCCAGACCAGGTACTTTATCCACAGTGTAACCCAGCTGTCCAGAAGCATGTTAGAAACAACCTGTTGTAACGTTTTTTCATTTTACAAATGAGGAACAGCACACATTCATTGACATGCTTCTTCTTCATGGATGGTAGTGAAAATTTCCCTTCCTGGTCCCCTCCCTTGAAGGCAACCAATGATCATTGACTTGACAAACATTTTTTTTTTCTCTTTCTTAGTCTTTTGGAGTAAGATATCCAATTTACCAATTGGATAAGATACCAATTTAACAACAAGTATTTAATTATCTAAGTATCTAATTATTATCTAAGTTTTTAATTATCTAAGTATCTAATTCCATATAGAATTTGAGAAACAAGGTAGGTAACTTTTTTTTGCTTTATTTTTCTGGAGGGGGGAGGGCAGGGCAATTGGAATTAAGTGACTTGCCCAAGGTCACACAGCTAGTAAGTATTAAGTGTCTGAGGCCAGATTTGAATTCAGGTCCTCCTGACCCTAGGGCTGGTGATTCTTAAGGTAATCTGTTTCCTACAAAATTTAATTTAAAAAATTTTTAAAAAAATTAAAAAAAATTTAAAAAGGCATGAGCTTGGGCAGCAACAAAGGACAAGTCCTGGAACTAGAATCTCTGGCTCTGGTGTTTACTACCATGACCTCAGGAAAATTTGTTTCACTTCCCAGAACCTCAGTTTCTTTGCCTATAAAATGAGAGAGATCAACTAGCTGTCTTCTGTAGTCCCTTAGAGCTTCAGAGTGATGATCTCTATGATTCTCAGTAACACGTCAACATTTCAGGGTTAAAATGCTATCATTGCTCAACATAGAACTGTTTAAATGGGGCATAAGATGGCGGTGGGACCCTTTAAGTGGCAAGGGCTCTGGAAGATAGGATACAAAGTCCATAGTAATAAACTGACTTAGACTGTATATATATATATATATATATATATATATCACTGCCCTCTACTGGCTTAACCATGTGCCTTTTCTTCTTAAAATGGACATTTCCACATTTGAATGACTGGCCTAGGGAGAGTGGAGAGAGATCCAAGGTCATGGGTGTATTCTCCTCAGACTCCTAGATAACAATCAAGGCAATATTTCTTGCATCATCAAGTTCAGTTCAAGCAGTCTAGAAGGTAGTCTGAATGATTAGAGTAGGGAAAAGGGAGAGAAAGGTTCCTGGCTGAATGGTAGGCAATGTACTGTAGTGGAGAGGACACTGGACCAGGGGTCTGTTACTTCCTCCCTATGTATCCTTGTACAAGTTTTAACCTTCTTTGGGCCTCATTTTTCTCATCTGTAAAATGAGAGAGTTGAATTTTTGTTCATGAAACTCCAATTCCTATGATGGGATGATGGGATAGTATATATATTTTTGTCCTGCTAGGCTCTCTAGGGGAATAGGGTGACAGAGGGAAGGGATGGCCAAGTTTCTGGGGTTGCTAGGGTTGAGATGGGCAGGGTGGTATGTGAATAAAAACCCTACCTTTCTGTAATCTTCACATACAAACCCCATTTCCTTCTTCCCTTTATTGCTTCCCCAACCAGGCCTGGAGTCGAGAAGACTGATCTTTCTGAGTTCAAATCTGGCCTCAGAAATTTATTAACTGTGTGACCCTGGTCAAGTCACTTAACCCTGTTTACCTCAGTTTCCTCAACTGCAAAATGAGCTAGAGAAGGAAAGGGCAAACCACTCCAATATCTTTGCCAAGAAAACCCCAACTGTGGTCAGGAAGAGTCAGACATGACTAAATAATGACTAAACAGCAACAATCCCTTCCTTGCTACTCTGACCCTCATCTCCTCAGTTTCTCAGTGGAAAGAATTGCAATAAAGGCTCATGGGCTCCTATATCCATTCAAAACATTCTACTTCTTTGAAGCTTTAAAATTCATTATTATAGTTAACCATAAATGCAGTATAGTTAGGCTAGGGTTAGCATATCCCAGAGGGCCTATCTGCATTAATTCACAGTCACTTTTTTGATTTGGATTACAGTCATCTGTCACTTCACTACTAGCTACCATTTCTGAAAATATAGCTGAGTGGATGAGTCAAATAATTTAAAACACATTTATTATGTGTTTACCCTGCATATATATCTTGTATGTACAAAGTTGTCTGCATGTTGTGCCCCCCCCCCCATTAGAATGTGAACTCCTTGAAGGCAGGGATTGTTTCTATGTTTCTTGGTATCCTCACTTAGCCTAGTACCTGGAACAGAGAACGCACTTCAGAAATGCTTCTTGACTTGACTTGATTCAGTTACTCTGTTTCAGGTACAAAAAGAGACTCAATCCTTACACACTCAAGGAACTCATGTTCTAATGATGGGGAGACAACACAAGGGGTTAGTGATGTCCAGGGAGGTGTTGTTTTGTTCTGAGAAGTCACTGGGAAGGTGAGTAGAATGACAGGGCAGTCAATCACTGTTTTTCAGGAGTGTTGATGTGGATTTGATTATAGATCTGAGGTGAAGAGGTGGAAAATGTGTCAAGATCCTCTTTTAGCACCTTAGTCCTTTGTATTTTCTCAGCTCTCTCTGTCACCCGGTCAGGCCTAGAGAACAACCCCTTCCTGGTGCTTCTCAGCTTTACTCTCATAACATAATGAATCAGAAGGAATGTCACAAAATGATAGTTTGGTTCTTATGCTGAACATATGTTTCCCTACCTTCCAAGTTCCCCCTTCCCCCCAAGAAACTGTTTAACTAATGATACAAATCAACCATTGTACCTTTAAAGCAGTTGCGTGTTACCATTTTTAGGACAAAAGGATAGCATTTCAGCAATGTTATAGATTAAATAGAATTTTCCATGCTAGTCTGGCAACCTAATTAACATTTATATATATTTTTATGAGAAAATGTGTTCCAGATTCCAAATAATTGACATTTTATTTTGGGAAACTATAAGTATTGCATGGGGGTAGCTAGGTGGCCCTGTGAATAGTGTGCCAGGCCTGGAGTCAGGGAGGTTCATCTTCATGAGCTCAATTATGGCTTCAGAAACTTGGTACTGTATTACCATGGGCAAGTCACTTGACCTTGTTTGCCTCAGATTCCTCATCTGTAAAAGGAGTTGGAGATGGAAATGACAAACCACTCCAGTATCTTTGCCAAGAAAACCCCAAATGGGGACACGAAGAGTAAGACATGACTGAATAACAACAACAAAGTATTTATACACAATTGAATGGGAAGTTTATCTGGTAGAATATAGTTGGATTGATAGCCCATGAAGTTAATATATCTGTCCATCTATTTTAAATCAAAACTGAATAAGAAAGTTGAGTTGTGTCTCGAATTGAATAGAAGTAGACCAAATTACTGTCATTGTAGGTCTGTAATATTTTAGCCATTCCTCATCTTGTCCTATCCCAGAATCACTGAATCTCAGAGTTAGGAGATACCTCAAAGGACACCCAGTCCAGCCCTCACTTGAGCCAAAATCCCCCCTAAAAAAAGAGCCCAAACATATGGTGATCCAGCCTTGATTGCAAGACTCCTAGCAGAAGGGAAGCCATCAACTACTAAGGGACTACTATGGGACACCTCTGTTTTTCCTTATAACCTGGTGAAATCTTTTTTTTTTCCTTTTTAAAATAGTATTTTTTTTCAATTACTTGCAAAGACAAATTTTAATATTCATTAAAAAAACTGAGTTCCAAAGTTCTTCCCTCACTCCCTCATTAACCCCTCCTTAAGACAATTTGATATAGGTTATATAAGTAAGCTTATATCTGTGTATATATATATATATACATATGCAATTTTATATAGGTTATATATATGCAATCATGTAAAACATATTTCCATATCGCTCATGTTGTGAAAGAAGAAACAAACCAGAAGGAAAAAAACATATACAAAAAGATAAAGAAGGGAAACAAGTATGTTTTGCTCTGCTTTCAAACTCCATCAATTTTTTCTCTGGATATGGATAGAATTTTTTATTATGGATTTTATTTAGGAAGCACAATGTCTTTTATATATCAAATGCTTTTTAATTGACTGATTATGTAGTACTTTCTATAACCCCAAGCTCTTCTCTGACATGAAACTCATCTTTTGTGGCACTAATATTCTCCTAGAAATTGTTTATGATTCTAAAATCTTTATGTATATTGTATCCCCTCACTGGAATGGGGCAGGAATTATCTTTGCTTTTCTATTTATATTCCCAGTGCATAGCATAGTGCTTGGAAGAAAATAAGTGCCTTAATAAATGCTCCCCCCTCTTCCTTGTGGCTATGAATATTAACAAATTACAAACTCTAAAGGATCAAAACTGTGAATGAACTAAGTCAATGAAAAGATTAATGCTAGACTGTAGCATATTGACAAACTGACTTGTGTGCAAGAAATGACATAATAAAAACCATCTAAGAAATTTGTGATCAGAAAAGGAAGTGGGGTATTCATTCAGGAAGAGAAAAGAATGGCCAGCCTGGGTACTACTCACTGTTAGGCACAAAATGTTGGAAGAGTTAGAAGTGGGCCTTTAGGATATTGGCAGATATTCTCTGGAAGACTGATGGGAGAATATGGACAAGTGTAAGGAATCAATGGATTATAATCCACACCATCTGAGAGAATATATACAACTAATAAGATTATAGAACATCTGCAGTAGATAGCTATGAGAGACTTAGTGTATAGTCAATTTATTAAAGAAACCAATCATGGTTACTATTTACAAGATTTTGTGAATTAAATCTACAATTTCTTAGTTTGTCTACAGTTATTTTAAAATGTTGATATATTCATGATGGTTAGCTATTAACCTAATAACTAAAAAATACATGGAAATACAACCACAGATCTGCCCTAATTTTATGGCATAAATCAGAGGTTCCAAATCAGAGGGCCAAGGAGGCCCAGGGACCATTTTGCCTGGCTTGCCCCCATGCTTGGAATATTCTCCCTATACCTCTTCTCCTGACTTCCTTCAAGGCTAAAATCCCACCTTCTGTAGGAAGCCTCTCCTGTTCCCTCTTTGTGTTAGTGCTTTCCCTCTGTTAATTGCCTCCAATTTATCCTGTCTCTATTTCATTTGTACAAAGTTGTTTGCATGTCCTCCATTATTAGACTGTGACCTCCTCAAAGGCAGGACAGACACTGGTTTTCTTTTTCCTTTTTTTTTGGTCAACGTTTATATCCTCAGCACTTAGGATAAGTATAGTACCCGACACACATTATAAATAAATGCTTATTGAGGGGCAGCTAGGTGGGTAGTGGATAGTGCACCCACCCTGGAATCAGGAGGACCTGAGTTTAAATCCAGTCTCAGACATTTACTCCCTGTGTTACCCTGGGCAAGTCACTTAACCCTGACTGCCTCAAAAAAAAAACAAAACCTACTTAAAAATAAAAGCCTATTTGACTTGTTAATTTAACTTACTTTATTGTGACAATAAATTAAGTTTAAATATATATTTACCAAAAATCAATTAAATTTTGCTGTTTAAACCTGGTTTCAGGTATTGCAAAAGAAATTGAACTTTGATAAGAGAAGATAGAGCTAACTGGGAGAGTTGATTTTTTTAAACCTGCAAATGAATGGCCATTGGGCATCTGATTAAAAGGTTTTATGAAGTTTTGTTTTAATTCATTAATTTGTATTTCTCTCATGATTCAGTCAGTTCTCTTTCACTTTTATTTTTCTACATATCCTTGATTTCTGGAGATCCTTAATGAAACTGATTTCAAGTCTCCTGTCTTTCAAAGTGCTAGTAGCCCTTTAGGACCCCTAGAAGCCCCAGGACTAGCTTCAGTCTTCCCCTCCATCTAGAGGGAATGGGGTAGTGTTGAAAAGCATTGATACGTCAGATGACCTGCATTTGAATTCTAGTTTGGCTATTTGCTACGGGTATGATTTAGGATCTCCACTAATACCCTATTCTACTACCTCAAATAAGTGGAGTGTATGTAACCCTAGTTTCTTGAAGGCAATGTCGGCAAAATATAAGCTCTGATAGTCTTAAGATTAGGGAAGGCCTTTATATACTCTGAAACCCTGAGGATTTTCCTTGCTATTGTTAGTTATTAACTAACATTAACTATTAACATTTTAAACATTATTAATCCCCATCTGAGGATTAACTAACTCCCTCCACTCTCCCATCCCAGTCTAGAGAGGTCAAATTGACCTATAGGGACTCTCCTATAGAGCATACACAAAGCTGCCATTCCTGGATTTGTTTAATCCGTATGGGAACTTGGGAGCCTGCTCTGGTCAGTATGGCTTAGGGCTAGAAGACTGGCACTTTGACATGACAGAGTCTCCTTACTGGCAAAGGATGATGATGACCATTTATATAGCACTTAAGATTTACAAAGCACTTTTTTTTTATGTTATGCTTTTTGGAGGGCAGTTGGGCAGTGTGCCCAAGGTCACACGGCTAGTTTTTGCGTTGTATCTGAGGCCAGATTTGAACTTAGGTCCTCCTGACTCCAGGGCCAGTGCTGTATTCACTGAGCCACCTAGCTGCCCCTACAAAGCACTTTACATATTACCTTCATTTGGTCCACACAACAACCCTGGGAGGTAGGTGCTATTATTATCCCCATTTTACAGATGAGGAAACTGAGGCTGAAAGAGGTTAAGTGATTAGAACATGGTTACACAGCTGCTAAATATCTAAGGAAGGGTTCAAATTTAGATCTTCCAGACTCCACATACAGCTCCCTACTTACTTGCTACCTAACCACCAAACACTGAAAATGTATTTCATGTAGCTCATTAAAATTTTTATTTTTAATTCTTTTCTTCATAAAATTCCATTCCAAATTACAAAACACACCATTTTTTCCCACTTAGAATTTACAAAATGAAAATCTAATACACTTTTTCCCAGTTTGAGTATAAATACTAAAACAAAGATCTTTCCATATTTATTTTCTGTTATTCCCACTTGTGTTCCCTACATTCAGTAACTATTGGAAATCAGCATTTCATATCCAATCCCTGTGACTTTAGAACAGCACAGGCTGTGTTCCACACCTAGAATACACTCATATTTCACTTCTACCCCTTAGAATTCCAGGTTTCTTTTAAGACAGCTCAGATGCCATTTCTTTTTCCAACTCTTTCTTGATTCCCTGAGGTTGTCATTGCTCTCTCCCTCCTTGAATTATCTTTCATTTACATATCTGTGTCTGGTTCATGTGTTCCTTTGAATATAAGCTCCTTGAGTGGCAGAGACAAATTTTCTTTTTTTTTTGTCTTTGTGTCACCAATGCTTAGCATAGCCTTGAACATGATTGGTATTGAGTTCATTTGAATAACCAAGTTTTCTGCCATCTCCCCTTTCATGCTCCTCCATTAGTCATCTGTCAGGTTCTTCCTTAATGCAATGCTCTGTAGTCCATTGGAGTTTTTTATTGACAAAGAGTTGTCTACACTTTTTTTGGACATGGTATGATTAATACTATATATGCCCTAAATCTCAAAGGAAGGGAAGATGCCTCAAAAATGGCAGCATAAAACTAGTCTCTGGGAATTTGTCAAATGAAAATGTGAAAAATAAAGGTGAACAACCAAACAGTGTTGTAGAAGAAATACAAAAGTGAATCCCAAATGACATGAATTTTAAGACTCCGGGCTTCCAAGCTAATGTTAAGTAGACAAGATATAGATAAATATTTCAGACCGGTGTTGAGGAATGGGAAAAGATAAATGTTTACATTATTTTAGTTATGAATTAAAAAATAAAATTGGAGCATCTGGGTACTGCAGTGGAAGGGCCTGGGATCAGGAAGACTCATTTTCTGAGTTCAAATCTGGCCTCAGACACTTACTAACTGGGTGACCCTGAGCAAGTCACTTAACTCCATTTGCCTCAGTTTCCTCATCTGTAAAAATATCTGAAAAAGGAAATGGCCAACCACTCCAGTATCTTTGTCAAGAAAATCCCAAAAGGGATCATGAAGAGTCAGACACGACTGAAAAATGACTAAACAAGAGCAAGTTTTTAATTGTTTTGATAATAATTAGTGTGTATAACACAAACCACCTTTGCCTTTTTTTAAAATAACTTGTCAAAATTATCAAGCCTGTCTCTACAAGAAGACAATGAGAGGTTTGAACATCAGGTAAGTTTTGACTCTCAATGAATAGTTGTACAGATCAATACAAATGATGCTGCCTTTATGACTATGGAAATGAAAAGGACGTGATTGGATACAAGCAAGGTCATACATGTTTATGTTTAATACTAGAGAAGGGAAGGACCTTATAAATCATTGCCTAACCCTCTAATTCTGTACATGAGGAAACTGGGGGGAAACAGATTAGAATGATAGTTTAAGAGGTTGTCTCAAGGGGATAGAGAGCATGGGAGTAGTAGCATTGGGTCTTCCAGGCAATGATGTCCCTTATTTACCACCTTTACTGATTGGCTGATGGCAAATATTTTCAGCATTTATCTTCCCTCCTGTCAAGTAAAATCTATGGTCCAGAAATTTAGAATGGGGATAGATTAAAAGTTATTGTGAAAACTTATGACCATCGTCAAAATCTTTAAAGATCATAGTGGTGATACTAGATTTTTTAAAAATAGTATGGAAAAGTAAAGTCTCCCCCCCCCAAGTTGGCACAATTCCATAAGACCGACATAATCAAAACATTTCTGAGTCTCTTGGCTATCAAGACATCCTTATTTTTCTTCACCAAGGCTCAAAATATTGAAACAATTTTAAAGGAAATTATGCTGTGCTATTTCCATCCATAGTCAAAAGCACAGCCATCAATACTCTTTTTGGAAAGACTCTCTTCATTGAATTTCAAGTTCCATTTTATAGCCTCTAGACATTGGTATGCTTGGGATAAATTTTCTCCAAACTCCAATGTGTTCCAAACCTAAGCTCTAAATATTTGGAGGGTGATGCACCTGAATGCCTGGTAGGTCCAAACTAGGACTTCTTTTGCAACAATCCTAGAATTGACTTTTGGAGTTATGGTGGCTTTTTAAAACAGTCAAATCTCATACATATTTGGTGGAAAGTTAAAGAAAAAGGATACTATAAAAATCACCAAAGCATGAGAAAAGATTATAGAAAAAAGAGAAGAGATGACCCATAATGCCATGTGTGATTTCTGGGGAAAAAAGGATTTCCAAACACTGGGGTAAATTTTTACAAAATGTTAGTCACATTCTTGGTGTAAGTATCTTTAGGAATAATTTCAATTCTTTCAGGTCCTATACTATCATTGAATACTCAAATACTTCAGGATTGTTAATTTTCTCATTTCTGTTGATGTGTATTTTGACTCCTCTATTAGTTACCACAGACAAAACAAAATCCCCCAGGAATTCTTGTTGACCAGACTTCTAGTCCTGAGCCTCTTCAAATATAGATTAGCTTGCCCTCAGACAACAAGTATACAATTGGAAGACTCATAGTGGAAGCATTTTCATCTTGGCAAATCCTGACAGCTCCTGTATTCCTCTGAAATAGCCTTCAAGAACCCAGCGTTTCTCCCTCTACTTCATGACAATTGCGAAAGCATTGACTATGCCAAATCAGTAAATGAACAAAAAAAATCCTTGATTTGCTTTTTCTACATGACAGACCTTGTGTTAAATGATAGATGCAACTAAAAAACTGAGATAGTCTATGCCCTTTTAAAGCTTAAATTCCAACAGATAACCAAGGAGGGGTCATTTTATTTTGGGAAATCATGGGGCTGTTTTGGGAACCATAAAGCAATTGATTGTTATCTGTTTTCCATATATGATAGTGTTAATTTCATTACTGTTTCCAGAGCTAGAGGTGGAAAGGGATGGCTGAGGAATAGGATGGGCTCATGGTAACATGGCATGGACCTTGAATGGCCTCGATATGGAGAGCGCTCAACAATCAGAAGCCTGGTATACCAGGGGAGAAGCTAGAATCTCAGGTCAGAAAAATACTTGAACAATTTAGTTATTTCTACATGTGTTGGTCTACAAAATTGCATTACAATGCTCTTTCTTCTACATTGCCCCATGTGGTTCTTAAAACAATCTACAAGGTTGTTCGTGTATTATTACTTCCATTATATAAAAACCAAGACTATGAGTTAAATGAGTTATGAAGTGTCTTTCTTGTGAGCATAGAACTAACAAATAGCAGAGCTTGTATTAGAAATGCTGCTTCCCAATCCAAAACGTTTTCCTTTGCACCATAATTCCTTGCCTATATTCATTCAGTAAGTGCTTATGTACTCTGTGCATAGCAGTGTGCTAGGTGTGAGAGGGGATATCACAAAAGAAATATAAGAACTGGTCTCTGGCCTCTTTCTGTTAACAATCAAACTAAAAAGACCAGACACTTTACAAAGGGAACAGTTGTCATAATGCTAGATGATGCACAATTAAATACCCAAATGAATTATTTAAAGAATATATGCTATTTAATTTACTTAAACATGTATATAAAAATGAATGACATGAAAGATAGTTATATTGTAAATTCAGTTCCATTCTTTTGAAAGATATAATGCCACTTCAGTAAAAAAAAAATTAGTGTAATAATGTGATTCGTATGAACTATTTCAGAGAGAAATGAGCAGAAGTGGGAAAACTTCCTCTTTGTCCATCTCTTTGGGCCTCTCTCTGTCTTTCTCCATACATATGCATATGTTTTACATACATATGTTTATATATGAACACAACACATATATAGGTATATATATATAATTAGGCCACCAAGGTAAACAGAAAAAACAATAAAAAGAGGTGAAACATGTTATAATTGTAATTACAAAGCTTGACCCAATACAAAAGAAGAAAACATGCATCTTTTTAAAGTATTAAAAATATGGTAATTCTAGCTGTAGAATATTGCTTTTCAACATAGTTAGTCTTCGGGGTGGCTAGGTGGTACAGAGAATAGAGCACTGGTCCTGAAGTCAGGAGGACCTGAGGTCAAATCCAGCCTCAGACACCTAATGCCTATTAGCTGTGTGACCTTGGGCAAATCACTTAATCCCACTTGGCCTGCCTTTCCCCCTCCAAAAAAAAAAGGATTAAAAAAGACATAGTTGGTCTGTTAGTTCACTCATTTGGTGAACTGCTTTTTAAAAAGTCTTTGTTATAAGGGAAGACCTTCCTTCATAGGAAAGGAAGGTAGTGGATAGGAGAAGGGGTGTATTTGGGAACGAGTGTTATAAAAAAATGAGGCAGCTAGATGGCCCAGCAGATAAGGTACTAGGCTTGGAGTGAAGCCGACCTGAGTTTAATCCAGCCTCAGAAACTTGCTAGCTGTGTGATCCTAGAAAGTCACTTAACTGTGTGCCTCAGTTTCCTCACCTATGAAGTGGGATTGATAAAGGCACCTTCCTTTCAGAGTTGTGAGAATAAAATGAGCTAAATCAAGAGTCAGCAAGCATTTCTTAAGCACTTACTACATGCCAAGCATGGTACTGGTGATACAAATGCAAGCAAAAAGAGACTTTCTGACCTTAAGGAGTGCACATTATAAGGAGGGAAGACCACACAGAAAAGGGAGGGAGCCCAAAAGCGTGGGTGAGAGATGAAGGTACCCCCTTGGCTGAGCATTGTAGACAAAGGCTGGTAGAGTCAGGAGTACAACCTAGAGAGTAAAGCAGACATGTCTGACTTGTGTCTCCTCCTTTAAATGGAAGTTCTGGGAGGAATCAGTAAAACATCAGAAGGAGAGGTCACAGGGACGGTAGATATTTTCAATGTGTGAAGCCTAAGGATGGACTGAGTTGTTAAAAAAGTTGAACAAGAATGAAAATTTATCTGGGGCATTATAGAGAATGTCCAGGACAGTTAAGGCTGCAGCCTGGAGGGGAAGGAAAACTATAGAAGAGATAATATTTGTAAAATGCTCTGCAAACCTTAAGGTGCTATAGAAATACTAAGAAATGCTTATTTATGCCATAATTACAAATAAAATAAAAAATTAAAAAAATATTTATATATACACACATTATATATAATTATAATATAATAATAACAATAGTCATCTTAAGAATGTATATTATTATTATCCCCAGCTATTAACACAGTTTAATAAATACCAAAGGACTGACTAAATGACAAGGCAACTACGATGATAAAGGACCTTTATTCCATGTCATATGAGAATGGGCTGAAGGAAATGGAAAGATTTTACTTAGAGAAGAGAAGATACAGGGAGAACATGGTGTCTATAGTCAAGTATTTGAAGGATTGTCATACAGAAAAGGGATTAGACTTATCCTGTTTGGCCTTAGATATAAGAACCTGGACTAGGTGGTAGCAATGCCAAGGAAGCAAATATAGGCATGCTGTTAGGGGGGAAAAAGAAGCAAAACAATTTCCTAAGAATCAGTGGAATAAGCTGTTTTGAACAGTATTGGGCTTCCCTCACTGGAGGTCTTCAAGAAAAGGTTAGATAACCATGTGTTAGCTATGTTGTTGTGGAAATTCTTTGGGGAGTTTTGGGCTGGACCAGATGGCCACTAAGATTCTAGTACTCTAGAATTCTGAGATTCTGTGAAACTTTCCAATCCAAGCTTAGGACAATACAGGAACACTTTGTATTTGAGAAGATGACTTCATGGGCCAAGTTTTGAAAACTAAGAGATGTGTCTATGATAAGTCTTTTCACCTACAAGTGTGCTCACACCCACAAATGCCTCTCACACCCCATTATTCTGACATACATTATACAGCTTAGCATATGTAGAAACCACTATGCTGATGAGTTAATGAAATGCACATGAACACCAGGAAATGAAAAAGATGATGGTCCCAGGTTGACATCAGGCACCTCTGTATTTTGCTCTGTGTGGTTTATTGGCATGCTTATTAGACTTTCTGAGCTTGGGAATAACTCAACCCAGAAATTTGGATATTACAGTTGATACTCCCAAGTTATTTGCTACCATTTGGTATAAAGGCAGCCTTTGTGTGAGGAGGATAAAATTCTATATATTGTATACTAGTAAACTGCCAGTGGACTCCAAGTTATTACCCATGCGTTATTCTCAGATTGGAGGAAGGGCTTTAGAATCTGATATATTTTAGTCTTTCCCCAAAAAGCCCTGAGGAGGGTTCTGTCAACCTAATCTCATTACACTTGTAGCCATTACAGTCAAAATGAGTTTCCTCTGAGTTAGTCTGGGTGAGTTTCAAAACCAATTCTCAGAGGAAGGGGACCATTACGTTAAGTTAGTAAGTTACTAAATTGAGCTTCCTATTATCCTAGGGTATGTGCACTCATATATGCTTAAGCAAACACAGAGTGATGAGAAGAATAATACAGGTATTGTACAGTAATTAGAGTGTACCAAAATAAATAGAGAGAGAAAAATATGTAGAGAAAATCAAGTAATGTTAATAGACCTAAAGATTCTATTGAGGAGAAAATGCATTTCAATGATAGTATGTAACTGTTGAGGACACCAG
>NW_027186304.1:83200590-83237113 GCF_028583685.1 Petaurus breviceps papuanus
TTAAGGTCCTCTTCACCATTCACCTTTATTAGAGCAAAGCTTTCTAATAGGCCCCTTTGACTTGACATCTCTTCTAAATCCACCCTTAATTTAAATGCTAAAGGGATTTTCCTAAATCATAGGTCAATAAATTTCAGGGGCTCTCTGTTACCTGCAGTATAAGATATAAAATCCTGTTTGACATTTAAAGCCCTTCACAACCTGGCCCCTTCTCATTTTTTCATTCTTCGCCCCATATTATCATCCTGAGACACTTGTCTATTTGCTGCTTCTCACACATGAGTCTTCATCTTGTGACTGCATTTGCACTAAATATCCCACCTACTTAGATTTCTCTTTCCCTCCCCTCTGTCTCTTAGATTCTCTGGCTTCCTTTAAGACCCAACTCAAATGTCATCTTCTTCTAAAGGCCTTCTTTCAGAAGGGTCTTTCTAATACCTTTTGGTGTTAATGCTTTTTTTCTATAATTATCTTTCATCTATTCTATATATATCTTGAATTTATTTATTTACATGTTGTCTCTCCCTTTAGAATGTGAGCTCCTTTAGAGTAGGGACCATGTTTTTGCTATTCTTTCTATCCCTTGTACTTAGGATAATTCCTGGCATATAGTAGATGCTCATTAAGTCCTTTTTGACTGACTGATTGACTTGGCTAAAATAAAAATACTGAGTATGCAATAAATGAATTCCCAAGGGAGAATGTGTGAGAATGTGTGTGTGTGTGTGTGTGTGTTAGGTAGAGAGGGAACCAGGGCCAAAACAGTCTTTATGTTAATGGTATTAAATATTCAGAGAATACTGAACTCTAATATTATACAAATGGTTTGCAAAGATAAAGAAGAAATTCTGCCAAACTACTGTATGAAACAAATATGATCTTGGTCTGATAACTAAACCATAAAGAGGTAAAGTAGATAAATAATAAGAATAGACAAAGAAAAAACTAAATTATTACTTTTTGCAGGTGATAGAATTGTGTATTTAAAGAATCCTAGAGAGTCAAGTAAAATTAATTGAAACAATAATTTCAGTAAAGTAGCAGCATAAAAAAAACCCAATCTGTGTATTACCATTAATACCTTGAAGAAGTAGAAAAAGAATTTTCATTCAAAATAATTACAAAATGCATAAAAATTTCTTGGAGCCCACTTATCAGACTCCCATAAAAATTGTTTCCAGTTGCAAAACATTCAAATGAAGAAATAAAGGAACAAGGCCAACTTGTTCAATAAAATATTTTATTAAAATTCAATAAAAGCTCCTGGGCAAACTGGAAAGCAGTGTGACAGAAATTAGGTTGAGATCACAATCACATACCATATATGTAAGTCCCAAATGAACATATAATCTAAATGTAAAATGTCATATCCTAAGCAAAATTAGAGAAAGGAAGGAGATATCTTTCACCAATATAAATAAAGAAGGGGATTCTTGGGGGTGGAGCCAAGATGGAAGAAAGGAAGCAGGAACTTTTCTAAGCTCCTCCATGAATTCTGTCACTAAACTTTAAAAAATGAATCTGAATGATTTTAGAGTGACAGAAAACATTGAGAGGTGGAGAGTGGCAGATTCCCAGCCCAGGAAAGTGCCCAAGTAGGTCTGGGCAGGGGGAGTGCGGGGCAAGTGGGGGTTGCACCAGTGTGGATCTGAGAGCAGACTACAGCAGAGTGAGAAGGAGCCCCAACCAGCAGACTCATCCACTCCAAGGGTAATTTGCAGCTGTCTCACAGCAGAATAGAGGATCAGTCAGAGCTGGGTAAGAGAAAGTACAGGGCCTGCAGCAGTGACAGCAGCTTCTCCTGGGGCTACCAGCCCACAGCCTGGATGTTTAAAAAACCACCTACCTGATTTTCCAAGAGCCAAGATGGCAAAGTAAACCCTAGCTGCTCTAATCCCCCTTCCTGACCTAGAAAACCCAGAGATAAATGTCCTACCCAGAGTCAAATCTTGAATTAGTGGAAATAGCCTCAGGCTTTGGAGAGCTAGGAGAAGGGTGTAACTAAATCCCTACAGAGTCTGAAATGAAGGTGAGGAGGTTTTCCAACAAGCTCCACCTCAGCTGACCTGGAGGAGCTCCCCAAGTCTGGGGAATGGAGACAACAAGTGCTAACAACACAACCCCATGTGTGCCTTAGCCCCACCAGGGGAATCTGCAGACATCAGCACTGCTGGACACCAGCTGCTGAGCGTGCCTGAGCTGTAGCCCAGGGGAACAGAGGTGGAAACCTGAAGTGGCCAGACCACCCCTCCCCAACAGGTTACTCTGTGAGCCTCAGGGTAACTCAGGGGAAACATTGAGAGTCCTGGCCTCGTCCTCAGTCTAGACACCCAGAGGCTATAGCACATAGAGTTAACAACCAAACCCCTACCTCCCAGCCTGAGAAGCATGGTACATCTGTTCCCCAGAAGCAGATATCTACTCTAAAAATTTAAGACAGGCAATCATAATGGGCAAGAAGGAATCTGTCAAATCAAGAATGATACGATCCTATTATAGTGAGCAAGAACAACCAAATTCAGAGGACAACACGGACTCTATACTCACACCTGAGACCACAGAAGGAAATATTAACTGGGCTCAAGACCAAAAAGCATTTTTGGTGGAACTCAAGAAAAATTTTAAAAGCCAAAATTTAGAGATGTAGAAGATAAATTTAAATCTATAGTGATGGGAGTTTCAAAATCTAACAGGAGAAAATACCTTCCTAAAACTGAAAACTGAACATATAAGGAAAGGAGGTTCAAAAACCAATTTACTAAATAATTAATATTTCACTAAATAATTCGCTAAAAATTAGAATTCAGTCAAATTGAAGCTAAGGACTCTATGATGCATCAAGAGTTGGTCAAACAGAATATACAGATGGAAAAATTAGAAGAAAGTATAAAATATCTCACTGGAAAAAACACCTGTCTTGGAGAACCAGGAGAGATAACCTAAGAATTATTGGTCTACCAGAAAGCCATGATGAAAAAAGCAGCCTAGACAACATCCTTCAAGAGATTGTCAAAGAAAACTGTCCTGAGGTCCTAGAATCAGAGGGTAAAATAGTTATTGAAAGAATTCACCGGACTCCTCCTGAAAGAGATCCAAATTGAAAACTCCAAGAAATGTAGTAGCCAAATTCCAGAATTACAAGGTCAAGGAGAACATATTGCAAGCAGACAAAAAGAAACAATTCAAATATCATGGAACTACACTCAAGATTACACAGGACCTAGCAGCTTTCACATTAAAAGATAAGAGGGATTAGAATTTGATATTTCATAAGGCAAAAGAACTAGGACTGCAACCAAAGTTCAACTACACTGCAAAGCTGATCATAATATTTTAGGCAAAGAGATGGTCATTTAATGAAATAAGGGACTTCCAGATTTTCCTGATGAAAAAGCCAGAGCTCAATGGAAAATTAGATCTCAAATTACAAGACTCAAGAAAGACATAAAAAGATAAACAAGGAAAACACAAACACACACACACACATACATGCACACGTGCACATAACTTGGTATTCAGTAAGAGCAAACTGTTTACATCCCTATATGAGAAGCAGATACCTGTCAATATTGAAATTTATATAATTATCATGACATTTAAAAGGGTTGTACATAATAGAAGGCATGAGTATAAATGAACTAATCTGATGATTTAAAAAAAAACCTTATTAAGGGGTACAAAGGGATTGTAATGGGAGAAAAGGAAAGGATGAGGCAGAAAAAGGTAAACTATGACACACAAAGAGGCATAAAAACATACCATAGTAGAGGAGAAGGAGGGAGGGAGATGAACATTGTATAACCTTTATTCTTATTGGTTCTGGTTCAAAGAGGAATCAACATAATCAGTTAAGTTTAGGATTCTAATGTGAAAGGACACAAAAATTCATTACAGTAGAGGGAAAGGAGGGAGGGAGAGGAGCACTGTATGAAATTTACTTTTATTGGTTTGGGTTCAAGGAAGGAATAACATACTCTGTTAAGTACAAAAACCCATTGTGCCTTACAGGCAGTAGGAGGAGTAAGGCAGGGGAAGGTTGAAAAGGGAGGGAGGTTAGGCTGGATTCTTTTTAGCAATGCAAGATTGTAAGACAACTCCAAAAGACTCACAATGGAAGGAGATATCTAAATTCAGAGAAAGATCTAGAAAGAACAGAGTTTGAATGTAGACTGCAGCAAACTACCTGCTCTCTTTCTTTTTCTTGTTTGGTTTTGTTTCCTCTTTCCCATTGTTCATTCCACTGGTTACAATTCTTCTTTACAACCTGAAATGTCTAATGTGAAAGTATTTGTAGATCCTATACTTGATTGCATGCCTCCATGTTCGGGGGTGGGTGGGAGAAAAGAAAGGGGGAGAAAATTTTAAACTCAAGGGATTGTAGGACTGAATCTTGTAAACTAAAAGTAAACAAACAAATTAATAAAGACAAAAAAAGAAAAATTTTAAAAATTTTTTAAAAAGAAAAAAGGAAAAAAATAAAAGAAGGGGAATTTTGACCAAAAAATAAAAAAAGACAGAGATGACCATAAAAGATAAAATGCAGAAGTTTAAATATAACAAAAATGGGGAAAAAAAACCCTGCACAAACAAAATCATTATGGTTAAAATTATAAAGAGAACTCAACTCGGAGGTGGGGAGGGGGGGACAGAGCATGTTTGTCAGCAAGTTTATTTCATATAAGTCTGATATCCAAATATATAAGGATTTGATACAAATATGTAAGAGCAAAAGCCATTCTCCAATAGATAAATAGACAAAGGACTAAGAAGTTTTCAAGAGAAGAAATGCAAGCTATCAATAACTGTAGTATATAAAAAAAAATGCTCCAAATGACTACTAATAATATAGATGAAAATGGAAATGACTCTGAAGTTCTATCTTACACCCATTGCCTTGCCAAATATAAACAAAAAAATAGAAATGACAATGATTGGAGAGTCCATGTGAGGAGTGGAACATTAGTGCCCTGTTGATTGAACTGTTAATTGATCCAACCATTGTGGAAAGCATGTTGAAAAGCATCATTAAAGTGTACATAAACTTGACACAGTGTAATGTTAATAGGATATAACATCTTCCTAGCCCATTAATAGGCCTTACCTGGACCCCATTAAAAGATGCTTGTTTCGGGAAGGCTTGCTTGTAGGAAGGCTTTCATGCCTTTTCTAATTTCTAGTTAGGTACTGAGTCATGAGGGCTGTGATGCCTTCTGGCTCTGAGAAGTTTATATATACTCTGAGTTGGTATTTTAGTTTGTGGGCTCCCTTATGAGAAAGATCTTGTGATTCTCTGGTAGAGATTCTGAGTGGTTATGTGTTCAGAGCTCCCCAACTGCTCAGATGTAAAGGCTCTCTCTATCCAGGGATATATGTAAAATGTATAGTTGATTCAGGCAGAGAGCCCTTTCTGTTGTCTTTATTTCTTTGTTTGTATTTTCTCTGTATTTTCTTTGAAGTTCAGGGTGTTTTTCCCCCTGAGCTAGTGAATGTAATTAAAAAAAGACTGCTGACCCCTTAAACAGTTATCTTTCTTAGTAAAGCATATCTAAGAACCTGTGCTAGCAGCCATCCTGGGTATGTCAGTGTGGCCGCTGCTACACACAATGATATCTTTGCTAGACATATATCCAGGGTTGTTGCTAGAGCAAGCTCATACCCAATTATGAGAGTTGATTGCTAATTTTCAATGTGAGCATTTGCACCTTAAAAAATAGTAAACACTATGCACCATGGTTGATTTATTGTTATGTTGATTGCCTAGGCTTAACAAAGTGGTGGAGAAAGTATTATTAATGCAGATTATACTAAGAAAAATTTCATGCATGCATTTTTCCCTCAAGAGCCCATTGTTAAACATAATACCTTCATGTATATATCTCAAAGGAAGCAAAGAAAGAGGAAAAGGAGTCCACAATACAAAATACTTCGAATGACACTTTTGCTCTAGTAAAGAATAAAATAAAATAGGCACCTATTAATTTGGGAACATCTGAACAAATTATTTTTAATGGATGTAATTCAATATTATTACACTATAAGAAATGATGAAAGGAAACTTTTCCAAGAAATGTAGGAAGATCTGTGTGAACTGATGCAAGTGAAGTGAGTAGAACCAGAACAGTTTATGCAATAAACATGATAAAAAATAAAATAACTTTGAAAGAGTTAAAAACTCTGTTCAATGAAATGATTTATCCTGATTCCAGGAACCAGAAGCATGCTTCTCACTTTTTGTCAGAGCAATGATGCACTGATGTACAGAATGAGACATATATTTTTCATAAATGACAGATGTTTGTATTTATTTTTCTGGACCATACTTGCTTTTTACAAAATATGGCTCATTTTTTTTTCAGAGGGGGGGAAATGTGGGAACAAAGTGGAGGGAGTGGTTATAATGGTGTAAAATCAATGGGGGGAAAGAAAAGAACCTCAGTCAAATACACACACACATATTCCATAAGTTCATAAAGAGATTCAGAAAAGCAAAGTAATGTTGATGCTAAATTAAATTTAGTTAGATTAAAGAAAAACAAGCTATATGCATTTTTGTGTAGTAGCAAAGATAAAGTAGAAGCCCACAGTTGGCTAGGTGGTGTTAGGTGGTGCAGCAGAGGGAGCGCTGGGTTTGGTTTTAGGAAGCTTGAGTTCATATCATCTTGGATGCATTCTGCTGTGTGATCCTGGGCAAATCACTCAACTTTTGTCTGCCTCAGTTTGCTTAACTGAAAAATGGGGATAACAATAGCACCCAGGGTTGTTGTGAGGACCAAATGAGATACTAATTGTAAAGTGCTTAGCATAGTGTCTGGTGCATAGATAAGTGCTATGTAAATATGATGTTGATGATGAAATGATGATGATGATGATGATGACTGGAGACTGGCTAAGCAAATTGAGACCATGAATGTAATGAAAGTGTGTAATGTAATATATTAAAATAAATTATGTATTATAATGTTATATTATATTATATACAATTAATAATAATATAATAAATTATAACAAAAATTTTAGTTTGGTCCCAAAGAAGAGATATGAGAAGTTATTTCTCCCTTGTTCTTTGCAGAAGGAGAGGACTATGGGTGTTTAGAACACTGTACCATTTTGTCAGATTTTTTTCAATATGTTGCTCACTTTTGCTGAATTCTTTTTTTTCTTTTTGTTGTTATGAGAGGGAGTTGGGGGAGGAATAAATTGGGAAGTATAGATGATGTTTAAGACAGAAGCTATCAATAAAAATTCAATCCATGTGCAATAAAGACCATAGTTTCATTTATAACTTTTTCCCTTTCATGTATATTGAAATATTTCTGTTTGTTGATGTTCATCAGGTTCATAATTAAAAAAGAAGAAATGATGCTAAAAAGTTCAAGGATTAAAGGAGTTTTTTTCTGAGGGCATCAGTGTACCAGGACAAAAGATATACAAAAACATAACCATGCTCTCTGCTCCCCCATTTCATAGAGTAAATATTATGGATTGAGGTAAAGGGCACATTCATGTAAACATGGTGCTAATCAAAAGCACAGACTAAAGGATCTTTAAAAGGTACTACATATCTCTGTAATAAAACAAATAGACATTGTGAGAATACTTCTATTTATATCGACACACAGAATCAGAGAATTGTAATTGAAAGGAACCTCAGAGAACATTCTTTCTGCTTGAAGCCCTCCGGTGGTGGTAATGGTCAAGGCAGAGGAAAAATCCCTAACTCAGCCCATTTCACTTTTGTACAGGCCTGGGTTTTTTTTTTTAGGTAGTTTTTTTTTCCCTTACAAACAGCTTAAATCTGCCTGCCTGCTGACTACTTCCACATATGGCTCCTACTTCTAATCTCTGAATCCAAGAAGAACAATACTAATCCTTCTTCCATGAGACAACCCTTCATTATCTTAACTGTTATCATGTAGCCCATATATGTTCTCTTTTGCAGCCTAGATATTCCCAATTCCTTCAATTGATCCTCCTATGACATTATCGCCAGTCCCTAACTACCACCATTGCCCTCTTCTGGTTTTTCTCTGCCCTTCCTAAAATATGGCACCTGGAACCAAACCCTATAATCTAGATGTGGTTTCACCAATTACCACCTTCCTCATTCTGGACACTATCCTTATCTTAACATAGCCCAGGATAGTTTTAACTTTTAAGGTTTTCATAAGATCCCATTGACTTATTTTGAGTACATACTCGACAAAAAAACCATAGTTTTTTTTTTTTGGCAAAAAAAAATGTTAGTTGATGTTTTTAACCCATCCTTACATTTATGTCTATTAAAGTTTATTTACATACAGAGCATCATTTTAACCTGTTTGTATTTCTCTGTATTTTGATTCTACAGCCCAGTTTTCAGATATCCCTCACAGCTTCATGTCATCTGTAAATCTGACAAACAGGCATCCCATACCTCATTCCAAGTTACTAGCAATCGTGTTAAACAACACCAGGCCAAAAGTAGATTCCTGGAGTGCTCTACTAGTGACCTCCCTCCAAGTGGCTATCCCATTAATCACTGCTTTTTCATATCAAAATTTAGTCAGTCTTTAAAGAAAAATCATCCATATGTGCACTCTGAACCAATGTCATTTTGTCCATGAAGACAGCATGAAGGATTTTATTAGGGAAACTAAATGTATAATACTCTTTTGATGTGCCAGAGGCAGCTGGTGGCATGGTGGATAGAGCACTAGGTCTGGTGTTAGGAAGACCCTGGTTCAAATTCAACCTCAAATACTCACTAGCTATGTCATCCTAGGTGAGTTACTTAGCCTACCAGTCTCTTCAACCATTTGCCTCAGTTTCCTAGTCAGTAAATGGGAACAATTATAACTCCTGTCTCAGAAGTTTGTGGGGATCAAATGAGCTAACATTTATAAAAGTGTTCAGCACAGTGTCTGGTACATAGTAGGTGCTACAGAAATGTTTATTCTCTTCCCAGTCTAGCAACCCTTGCCAGCAAATACAATGAGGTTAATCTGGCAAGGTCTGTTCTTGCTGAAGCCATACTGGTTTTCTAAAAGCTCACAAACCTTCTCTTTTATAATATGTCCCAGAACTTGCTAGGAATAGAAACAAGATCACTGGTCTATAGTTTGCAGACTCCACCTTATTATTTTGGGGGAGAATTTTGAAAAAAAAACATCAGGAGACAAAAAATTTGGATTGTCCTTAGATGAAAGATATGCATTCCAAATAGGCTATACATATAGCTAAATATGTCTCCATGCGTTTCTAGTACGATAGGATCATTGACACGCTCTTCATAAACCCAGGTTTATATCCATACTAGTATAAGTATTTATAGAAGTTTTAGTGGAGAATTATAGCCCTCCTGTTTAGGGATACTGACCTAAGTAGTCTTACTTAGAATCAGGTAGCCATCTTAAACTAAAAGACTGCCCAGAGGGCAGATTGACCACCATTCCTTTATACATCAATAGACAGTGATTATTAGAAGAGTATCAAGATGAGTCAAAATTTTGCAAGCAGATAAGCAGTGTTGCCAGTTGCTTAACTGATATAATAAACCAAATTCCCCTAACTAACAAGTACACATTTCCTTTTCAAAAAATATGTTATGATAATTATCTTATGATGCCTTTTTATTGTTTTCCAACACAATAATTTCTGAATGTATGTTTCCCTTACCTAATAAATGATCCCTTAGAACAATAATAAAAAAAAAACATTTCAGCAAAACTAACCATTATAACTACATCTGATATAAGGCAGCTCTTCTGTCCATGGTTCCTCTACTCCTACAATGAAAAGATGGAGGAAAAACTGGTTTTATAGTCTCTTGCCTTGTCATTAAAGAATTATCAAAGTTTATCAGACTAGAAATCTGGGATGATTTCAGTTGGTGAATATTTCCTTAAATAGCTTCTCAAAACCAGATTATCTTCATAATACAAGCTGCACTACTCACAATAGCCACCCAAAATGGTGACTCTGGCCCACCATCAGACATCTAGGTTAATTTTCCCTTCTGATTTTATGTTGCACTTTAAAAATTTCAATGATTCAATGGCTTAATTTCTCCCTGCCTTCATAATATTCTTCCTACCCAATATAGATGGGACTATTCTGTGTTCTTGGACTAATATGACTTTTAGATAGTGAAAATATAAGGATTCGGGGTTTCAAGCCCAGGGGTTTGGTTAATATTAAATCAGCTTTGTTGTTAGTTCTCCCCTGACCTATTTTCAGAAAGTAGATTTTTTCCTTTCTTTTTTGAAATTGACACCTTACCCTGTAGCTCAGTCATTGAGCCCAACTCTGTACTAGATAATGCCAGACTTTCTGAGACTGGGTTCCTATCTTGCCCCCACTCCCACCCCCAACTCACCCAGGGACTGTATTCTATCACCTGACTTTCATTCCCTGAGTTTGGGACCATCCTGTCCCTTTTTTAAAGGTCCCCTAATTTGGTCTATCTACACCTCATCTTATTTGTTGCTGTACTCTTCTGACATGCTTTCCTTCCCTTCTGAGATATCCATCCATTCACCCTTGCTGAAACTCTCACACTAATCATTGCCTATCTGGACTTTTTCTGGAGGTTACTTTTTCTTGTGGTTACAATTATCCTCCTTTACTGACTAGGAAACTGAGGCAAATAATTGAAGAGACTGGTAGGCTAAGTAACTCACCTAGGGTGACACAGCTAGTAAGCATTTGAGGTTGGATTTGAACCAGAGTCTTCCTAACACTGGACCTAGTGCTCTATCCACCATGCCACCAGATTACTTTTTCTTATGTAGTGTAGTGGATGGAGTGCTGTACTTCAAGTGAACATTAACCGACTTCTGATTCCATCTCAGACAATTACCAGCCACATCATCTTGAAAAGTCATGTAACTTCTCTATTTCTCCATATTCTCATCTGTAAAATGAGTGTTGGACCCAATGGTCTTCAAGGTCCCTTCTAGTTTGAAATTTATATCTCTATGATACTATGGGTTCCATTCTCTAAGTCCTCACCCTCTCCTATCTGATCCATCTTGCAATTTCTTTGAATCTGTGTTGTGACAAAACATGGCTCATGCAAAAGTTGCAGAGAGGAACATTTTGGCTTGATATAGGTGGAAATTTCCTGATAACTGGAGCTGTCCAAAAAAGAAATGGGTAATTTGGAGAGAGAATAGAGTATTCATAACAGGAGGTGTTAAAATGAAGATGGGACATCTAAGCTGGGATGATGCAAAGGCTAGATAAGAGATGGCCTCAGAGGACTATGACCTCACTTCTAGTTCTGATACAGTGATTCTGATTCTGTGATGCTGTAATGTTATCCTGATACTCTGAGGATTAAGAGAAAAGTAAACTAAATGGGTAATTTACCATGTGTAACAGCAACCACACTGGCATACCCAGGACGGCTGCTACCACAGGTTCTTAGATAGGATTTACTAGGAAAGATAGTTGGGTCAACAATCTTTTTATAAAAATTACATTCACTAGTTCAGGGGAAAAGTCAGCACCATGGACTTCAGAGAAAATACAAGCAGAGAAATAAAGACCAACAGGGCTCTACTTGAATCAGCTACACACTTTACCTACATCCCTGGTTAGAGAGAACCTTTATATCTGAACAGTCAAGGTACTCTGAACATATGGTCACTCAGAATCTCTACCAGGAAATCACAAGATCATTCTCATAAGTGAGCACCCAAAGCAAAATACAAACTCATAGTATATATACACTTCTCAGAACCAGAAGGCATCACAACACTCATGTCTCAGTGCCTAATAAGAAATTAGGTAAGGTTTGAGAAAGCCTTCCTACAAGGCAAGCCTCCCTTAAGCAAGCTTCCTTTAATGGGCTCTAGGTGAGACCTATTAATGGGCAGAGAAGATCTTAAATACATTAACATTACACCATGGCTCTGAACTCTACACCCAATTCATTCAAAATCTTCTTTCAACCTTACTCTCACATGTGCTGTTTGGCTTAGCCTGCACACACAGATAATCTACCGCTTCCCCCTATGAAAAATATTTGCCAGCCCAGTTGAATTGTGGGGGTCACAAAATAGTTAGAAACTCATTATTTTTAACTAATGATGGAAAAGATAATGAAAAATAGCCAATTAATCCTGGCTATTATTTAGATAACTAAAATGGCTGATTGGTAAAGAAATGAAAAGCATAGATACTATCCTGCTGAATACATTTTACCCCATTTATGTTATCTCTTGCTCTTTTTTTTTATGTTCATGTGCATGGAAACCTTAGGGATGCATTTAAAAAATAATGAGTCCTTTGCAATAAAAGACTTCAGAAATAGGAAAGAATTGTCAGGTTATTTGTGAAGATATTAGGGTTTATTGATTACTAAGATACTTTTGTAAAATGTTAGGAAAACATTCTTAGATCATTGCTCCCTCTTGTAAAGTTTCCTTACCCATATAGAAACAATGTGCTTGTTTGAGAAAGACAACATTGAATTTTCTAAGTTGAAAATTATCTCTTTATGCTTACTGTAAGAAACAAGGTTATGTTATTATAGGTATTCTTTATAGAGCACAGGTGACTAGAAGTATGTCATATATATATATATATATATATATATATATATATATATATGACATATATTTTCATCTTGGCATAAGAGACCGAGCGAGGGATTCCTTTTTTCTTACCTTTTGGGAAAAAAAGGTGAGAAAAAAGGAATCCCTCGATCTCTTATGGCAAGATGAAAATGAAGGAGGTCCTAGTTTTGTTACTAGCCCAAATTTTGGTATGGGAATGGAGACAAAACAGTTATTTTACTACTCCCATTTAAATATTTTATTGGCAATAAATGAATGGAAAAACTCGTGATTTCTACTATTTGCAACATCAACCAACAAAGTCACCTAGAAAATAACAGTACCTAATGATTCATATTTCTGATCAAAAGTCATAGATCTGGGGTAGAAGGGACCTCAGAGATCCTTTAGTTTCACCCTTTCATATTACACTTTTAATATTTATTTAGGAATCATTTTATTATTAATAATAAATAGATTAATAATTATATTGTAAACATAATTAAATATATAATTGATAATTAATTACTGATAATAAATTTTATTTAATTTTGTCTTTTCATTTAGTTAAGTGACTCACCCAAGGTCATATAAGAAGCAATTCAATTTTCTCTTATTTGATTAGTTGAAGGATATCTGGCTAATTTCTTTTTTTTACCATCTTTTTGCCCTCTCAGTAGCAACCACAATTTAATAGACAGCCATTGAGAGCTGTTGTGCTGAAAATATTCATCATTCTCTAGACACTTGACAGAATAAGCATCTCTGAATTAAACTAGTTTGATCAATTAATTAATCAATAAACATTTATTAAGCACTTATTATTAAGACATGGAGATGTTCATATTATTGTGTTAGGATATTAATGTCTCAAGCTTTCATTTCTCTGGCATAACTTTCAAAATAAGAGCATCATTTCCATGCAATGATGAAGTATTATAGAGGGAATTTAGGATATTTTCATCCCTATAAAGCATTTTTGAATGTTAATTGTCTATGTATGCATTGAGGGTATACTTTATGAAGACAGGAAAAGAGAAGAGGAAGTCCCAGATTATTTCTAATAGCAGGTCTCATATCTCCATAGTCAAGTCATACAGTAGACTGAGAAGTATGTATAGTATAAGATCTGATTATGGGTTTCATTCATTGGCTACTAAAAACAAAAAAAACATTTGAGTCGGTGGAACTAAGTACAAAGTTAGGAACTGTTTTCCACTCATGTATGTGGCGATAATACAAAATATATGTTTCTCTGAGTAACAAGGAGACAAACAGTAAGAACTAAGATCACCACTGGTGTTCGTTAATGGAGAATGTCTTGTGCAAAATAGAAGAAAGATATCCTATAGTTGGTACTGATAGGTGGTCCCTTTAGTGGATGACATTGCACCAAGTGGTAGTTAATTGTACCAAGCCCTAGAAAATTACAGGGTTTCATCAATAAAATATAAGGTCAGCAGAAAAAGACATCCTTCCAATTAATCCACACAGGAACACACACACACACAAACGTAGATTCTTCACAAATAAGGTCCACATTAGGACATGTATTTGGATGGATAGTCCCAATGGCTTAATCTTTAGCTTCATAAAGAGTGAGGACCAGAATTGAATAATTGGCTAAGGAACTTCATTTTGGAAACTGAATAGCACATTCAGTGATCTCGGATTTCTTCCTCCTACTGAAACCCATACTTTTAAACACAATTTTCTCCCTGTAATTCCATGTTTGCCAACTATGGAACATTATATTCTTAGAAGAATCCAAATTTCAGTTGACCCAAAGGCCAATGAAAAGATGCATGGTGTATGTAATCAGGGTATAGAATGCTGTTAAAGTTGACTTATGCAAGAAACATCATAGAAGATAACATCAATAAGACATAAAATAAGGGAGGGTTGAAGTAGATAATAGCTAAAATCATTCCCTTTCTCCCCTCTACAAGTACTAAATTCTATGATCCTATTTTTCTATATGTGATTGTTAAAGGCTGTAGGATGGTTATTTGGACAGTGAGTGTGACAACAGATGGATAGCCTGAGAGTGTGCTTGTATTTTCACTCAATAGTAAAAGATGGTAGGTGTATTCCCCATGGAGAATTCATGAAAAGCAAAGGAAAAAAAATATTTCACAAGATATGAACATGGAGGAGATACATTGATGAGATCACAGATTCACAAAAGTATCAAAAAAGCAATGAATATGTAATAATCTTTTGGGTACAACTAGGGGAACATAAGGCAAAAGTTACCAAGTTCATCCTGTCCTTCCAGTCTGACTATAATGGAGCTTTCATGTAATTAATCAATGTAGTGCTCCCTGTCAGGAATATGATGGCAGTGAAAAGGAATTGTCTCATCAAAACCCAAATAGTAGGCAGACATTAGGAAGAGGTCTTTGAGACAAAAGCAAAGAAGTTTAAAAGACAGACTTGACCTAATAGCTTTTGCAGATTAGTTGACTGTCTATCACAGTGAGTCTTACTAATAAAAGAGATGGAATAGAGAATTAAGGCTATCAAATATCTTACAAAAGGACTCTAATCATTGCCCTGGAGGAAAGAAGCTGCACAGAAGAAAAAATTCAATCGAGAACAACAAGAAGGCAGAATAGCAGAGGCATCCCAATAGATGTGTTGGTGGCTTCAATCACTGGAGCAGTAGCCTAGAAGTTAGCATCAACAACTGGCAATTCAATGGAGAAAGCAACTTGAAGCTTGAAATTGAAACCTTGATAACGAGATAAGTACTATATTCCACTGACAGTTGACTAGTAGTTGGGTTTTTTTTTTTTATCACTAACAGAACTAAAACCCCAAAATAAAAAGATATAAAAATTAAATTAGGGGATATGGAGACAAAAAAGACAGTATCTGTCTTAGAGGAGTAAATAATATACATAAGTATATACAAAGCATATGAAAGTACATACAGATACTTTCTACCAGCAGAAAATACATATACGGGGAAGTACATACTATATACACACATACATACATACACATATATACATATACAAAATACTACTGGTGTATATAATATACAAATATATTACATATAATATATAAACATATGTTATATATGTATGTGTATATGTATAAGTATACATATGTGTATATTTGCATATATACACATATATCTATATCGATATATTTGCTCAAAATAAATCCATAAATTAAGATAATTTTGCCAGAGAGAGGCACTGGAGAGGGAGGAATGGCCAAAGTCTCACCCAGAATTTGAAGGAAATTAGGTATTCTAAAAGGAGGAGGCAAGGAGGGGGTAAATCCTACTCCTGAAAGATAGTCAATGACCAGGTATGGACATAGGAGATCAAGGATCATATTTGAGCAGTAATAAGAAGGCCAGTTTGACTAGACCCCAGAACGTGATGAAGAGAATATGTATGTATGTATGTATGTGTATGTATATGTGTGAGCACACATACACACTTGTCTGGAAAACATAGGTTAGGGCTGAGCTGTGAAGTGTTTGAATATCTGAGAGAGTATAGAATCATGCAGTGATGTGTGTCCACCATAGCTTAAGGTATATAGAAATGGTTTTAGACCAAATGGCACCTGGGGAGACCTTCTAAATTACAGTAGCTGAGGAAGTACACTACCTTGAGTGGGTTCTTCACTTATAAGTGCTGTGATGCTTCAGGACCTGAAGTCCTAGACTGTAAAGCTGTGACATTAGCAGAGCACTCCAAGAAAATAAGGGAGGGGCAAGGCTGTGAACCCAAAGTTTGAAACTTGTGCATGGGCAGATTTCCATAAAGGGAAGACAAATTAGCAAATTTGCTTCCATCAGGCTTGCAGATCCCTGGGTAAATACTTTATTAGTCTATTGGGTAATCTAGTACTGTTTGTGATTCACTTAGAATTAGGAAATTCACATTTTTATGGGACAGATAAAGTTTGAGCCCTGAGATTCCTTTCACCAAGAGCTATTTACTAATAATTTCAGGGAAAGAAGGCTAAAATATGCCCTTAGGTCAACTTTGTAATTTGTGATATGAAAATAATACTCACAAAAATCTGTGATCTCATCCATGTAGGTTCTCCCTCCAAAATTACAGATGCCAAATAGGGTGAAGTGGTCACTGGTCTTGGAATTGAATGACTTGGATTTTCATCCCATCTCAGACACTGTTAGCTGCTTGACCCCAGTCACTTAACCTATTTATGACTCAGTTTCCCCATCTATAAACAAAGATGTTGGATCTGGAAACTTCTAAGGTTTTTTCCAGGTTTAAGTCTATGACATTCTGAGGCATTTATGCTAGCTTATCCCATATAACTCTTATCTATGCTTTTGCATAAGGGAGAGGAGAATTTACTGGAAGTCTCCCTTCTTATCTCCTGTCTCCAAGAAGTACCAGTGAAACATAAAATCTCTCCAATTGGTCTCCCTCCTTCTTGCCATATAGCAAGTCCATTTTATTTTATTTTTATTTTATTTCCTTGATGGCATTTCTTGCTCTAGTAATTCAAAATTCTTTGTCATAACTTCCCATCCACTATGTGTCTCTGTGTTGTCCTCTGAACGATACTTACTTTTAATTCTTTAAACTTCTTCATGTTCTATAAATCTCAGCTATACAGCACCACAAGTAGAATATTAGTATAAAAATTATGGGTCTTTGTTTCTGAAAGAAATTTTGGGACACCATAGAAGCTTTGAAATTTTCTGAAAGCAACACAGCTAATGTCCTTCCTCTTCTTTATTTTAGTGCCCAGCTCAACTATTTGTACTTTCTGTCCCAAACTTTCAAACTGATGGATGAGATTTGTAGGCCATTCATATGACCTATATATATAGTTTATACAATATGTATTCCTCATCCACAACATTCCATCTCCTCTCTCTATGCTTTGGCTGTCCCCCATACCTGGAATATATGTTCTCTTCCCCTTCACTTCATAGAATGTCAATTTCTTATAAGACAGCTTAAACGCTATTTTCTTTGCAAAGACTTCTGATCACACAAATTGTCAGTATCTTTCCTCACTAAATCAATCAATAATGTTTATTAAGAACCTACTAGGTTCCAGGCACTAAGTTATAGGAATATGAAAAGACTCAAAAAACAGTCCCTGCCCTAAAGATGCTTAAAATTTAATAGAGAAGACAACGTTCAAACAAATATCTATATCTATATCACGCTATATACAGGATAAACAGGAAATAATTAACAAGGAGAAAACACTAGAATTAAGAGGGGTTGGTAAAGGCTTCATGTAAAAGTCAAGGTTTTAATTAGGACCTAAAGGATACCAGGGAAGTCAGTAGGCAGAGTTGGAGAGGCAGAGTATTCTAGGCATGGAGGAGAGTCAGAGAAAGTGCCCAGACCCTAATAGATGGAGTGTTTTGTTTGTTCAAACAAGCAGAAGGCCAGTGAGACTGGATCAAAGATTATATGTCAGAGAGTAATATGTAAGAAGAATGGAAAGGAAGGAGGGGAAAGCTTAAGAAAGTCTTTAGATGCCAATTAGAGCATTTTGTATTTGTTCCTGGGGGTAATAGGAAGCCATGGAAGTTTATTGAATAGGGTGTGTATGTAAGTATGCATATATGTGTGTATGTGTGTGTGACATGATTGGGCCTGTACTTTAGGAAAATCATTGACTGAATGGAGGATGAATTATAGTGGGGAAAGACTTGAGACAGGTAGACCTACCAGGAGGCTATTGCAATAATCCAGACATGAAGTAATGTAGGCTTGTACTAGAGAGGTGGTAGTATTAGGAGATAAGGGGTAGTGTTTCAGAGATGTTTCAAAGGTGACAGCAGCAGACATGTGCATTACCTTGGATATGGAGGGAAGGTGAGAGATAGTGAGGAATCCAGGATGGTTCCTAAATTGTGAACCTAAGGGACTGGGAAGATAGTATTGTTCTAAAGTAATAAGGAAGGTAAGAGGGAAGGAGGGTTTAGGGGAAAAGATAATGAGTTCTATTTTAGATGTGTTAGGTTTAAGATGTCTACTAGACGTCCAATTTGAGATATCTAAAAGACATTTGGAGATGTGAGACTGTCGGTCAGCAGAGAGTTTGGGGAAGGATAAGTAGATTTGTAAGTCATCAGTAGGAGATAGTTATTAAATCCATGAAAGCTAATGAAATCACCAAGTAATATGAGAGGAGAAGAGGGCCCAAGACAGAACCTTGAGGGACACTTACAGTTGGAGGGCATGATTTAGAAGTGGATCCAACAAAGGAGACAGAGAAGGAGAGGTCGTATAGGTAGGAGGAAAACAAGGAGAGAGTGGTGTCCAGAAAAAAGAGGAGAGAATATCATGGAGAGAATGCTCAATAGGGTCAAAGGTTACAGAGGCATCAAGGAGAATTCGCACTGAGAAAAGGCCATTGGATTTGGCATCTAAGAGATCATTAGTAACTGTGGAGAGAGCAATTTTGGTGGAATGATAAAGCAGGAAGCTGGATTGTAAGAAGTTAAGAGTGTGATAATAGGGAAAGTGAAGGCATTTTGTAGTTGTCCTTTTTGAGGCATTTACCTACAAGGAGCAGAGGAGATATAGGATAATGCTGAGAGCTATTTTGTATTGAACTGTAGCACTTTACATTTATTTTGAATTTTGAGAGTGTTCAGGTAAAACCTTTTGCTAGGCCCTAGTTGACAGAAGGCACTCCATGTTTCACTCCTTATTGACCCACATATATATTGGGAAGTTTCTATGTATCCAACAACTGGCTTGGTCAGCTACATGACTATCATCTATCAACTATCATATATATTCCTATACATCTACATGCACACGTATTCATATATACACAACTAAGTATGAAAATATATGCACAATACATTTAAAAGTTTAATATGAATTATTAACATTTTCTCCACCACTGTGCTAAGTCTAGACAATAAACAAAAAAATAAAGAGTATTTACTGATTTCTGAGTTCACACTAAAACAACAATCTTTTCTTGCAAGCCAGTGTGAGCTGGGTCCAGCACAGGCCTGTTTTTGCATCTATTTATTCTTTGTATACTTTTGGATATTCATGTTGTTTCTCCTGTTAAGATATAAATTTCTTGAGAGAAGAGGCTGTTGTACTTAAATATTTGAATCCCCAATGCCTATCATAGCACCTGTCACTATCAATTACTTATCAATTGGTAGATTAAGAAATCACTTATTGTATTGGTCATCATTCATACAGCTCTCATAGTTGTTTTTTAAAGTGTAATTGTCATTGTGTTAAATGTTCTAGTTCTGCTTGTTCTATTTTGTTAGTATGTAAAAGTCTTCAAAATTGTTCATTTTAATAATATTGATATTAGATGCCTTGTAGCTACTCTACAAAAAATAAACAAACAAATAGACAAATATAAAAATACAAAACTTTTTTTGTGGGGAAGAGACATTAACAGGGTTGGTGATTTTAAAAGAGGTCATTGAGCAACTAGTGTTTGAGATGAACTTTGAAGGAAACTAGGGGTCCTAAATAGTGGAGGTGAGGAGGGAAATGTATAATAGGCATGGGTGTGTGAGAATCAGCTTTGGTTGATTTGTGAGAAATCAGGCTCTTGTTGACAGAAGGAACTTCATGTTTGACTACTTATTAACCCACCTATATATTGGGAAGTTTGTATGTACCCAGCAACTGACTTGGTCAACTACATGACTGTCATCTATCAACTATCTTATACAATACACACCCACACACGCATATACATATATACCCACAAATATTCATATGCACAAGTGTATATGTACATGTGTGTATGTATACATATATATATATCACATACCATATGTATCAAGGCTTCTTAAACTTTTTCCATATCATATACCAATTATCAGCTTATAAAACTTCCATCTAAAATAAATATGTAAAATTAAGAAACTTTATGAATTACTGTGCTCCCGTGATTGAGAAAGGGGATTGCAGATCAGACCATCTACTGACTGACCACCCTTAAAGTCTCCTTCCCATTCTGCGCCCTTGAATTTCCCTAGCAACAGGCTAGCAATAGTCTCTTGCAGAGACCCAGGAGATCTGGACTTTCAATCAGGGTACTTATCCCACAGGGACTCCTGAGCCATCATTCCTCTGTGAGCCCATGGGATTCCAGGACTGCACACTCAGCCTGGTGGTGAGTAGTAAACTTTCTGACTCATTATCCTTTTATATAAATGATCATTTATCCTTTGGGTGCTTACATTTTTTCTCATTACCACCTCACCTATGATGCCCCCATAAGAGGATGGCGTGGAGACAGAAGATGAATGCCAGGTGTGAAGAATAGTTAAGTAAAACAGTTTGGCTGGATCGAAGAGTGCATAACAGGAAACAAAGTGTTATTAATCCATTTCCCAAAATTTTCTAAGGACTTTAGTGAAAGCAAAGGTTTTCCCCTGAATTACCCAGTTAATTTTTACTTTGTAGACTTGGCCTCAAAGAATAAACCTTTTAGCAGAATAAGTTATCAAAATAACCTCCTGATGTAGAACAATTTCTGATACCCGCTTCATGCACAACGGCATGTGATACCTCTGAATTTATGGATCTGTAAACTTGAGTTTTCTGGGAATTCTAGACATGATTTTGTAAACTCATGACACAAAAAGTCACTTTTAAGACATTCGTGCTTTGGGACATTTTCATCTTTGTGACATTTACTTTCTGACCTCTTCCCTTTTCTCAAAAAGGGAAACATTATGTTTGACCCTTATTTCAGCTGGTCCTTTGAGAAAATTACAAATGAAGTTTACTGCTTTTCCTCTGGTATTTATTGTAGCTCTTTAAAGCTCAAAGAATTGATGCCTTTCCTTCCTGACATAATTCCTTCAGGTGCTCATTCTAAGCTCCTGAAAACTCGCCTTGACACAAATAAAGGAAGGAATGGTGGTCAAGTTGACTTTCCATACTGGGGAGGACTTTTCTACAGACTGCAAGTACTTTATAAATAATAATAGTAGCTAATATTTCTATCATATAAACATTTAAATTATATTATATTTATATTAAATCAACATTTAAATTATATATAACATTTAGATTTATATTGTATAGAGAGGTTGATAGATGACCAAGTGGATAGAGCATTGTGCCTGGAGTCAGGAAGATTGCAGTTCAAATCTGGCCTCAAACATTCACTAGCTATGTGACCCTGGGCAAGTCACTTAGCCTCCGTTTGCCTTGGAGGCAGCTAGGTGGCTCTGTGGAAAGAGTGATGGGTCAGGAGTCAGGAATACTTGGGTTAAAACCTGGCCTCAGATACTCACTAGCTGTGTGACCCTGGGCAAGTCACTTAATCTCTGCCTCAATCCACTGCAGAAGGAAATGGCAAATCAACCCAGTATCTTTGCCAACAAAACCTCATATAGGGTCACAAAGAGTTGGACATTATTGAATGAAAACAACATTTATATAGCACTTAAAGTTTACAGAGAATTTTACATGTATTATTTCATCTGATCCTCACAACAACCCTATAAGGTAGTATTTTTGTGCCCATTTCACAGATGAAGAAATTGAGGCTTAAAGAAGTAAGAGACTTACTCAGACATATGTCTAATAAGTGTTTGAGATGGAATTCTTCCCGACTCTGCGTCCAGCATTCAATCTGCTATGCCAAGATGCTTGCCTCAACAACAAAAACTCTCTAGTCAAACTTATTTTCAGGGGCTTTCCTTCCTACCTGACCAAGTTTACTCTGATATAAATACACAGATATTGCTATCAGATAGTAACACCATAGTCATGATAAGTAGTTTGCAAGGCTTTATAATCCCCATGACCAATGGACAATGATGTTCATGTTTACCACTGAACTCTCATTGGAGTGATGAAAAGTCAGCCTAAAGGGGTACCACGTTGTGGTTATTGCCATCTTCTTCAGGCTGTTGCATGTATTATACATGATATATTATATATGATATGTATTATCATATATTATATAATTAAACATAATATAAAGCATCTGAAGTGAAGTGAGAGTTGAGAGAGAGGGGAATGGAGCACCTGTGCTTCTTTTGGCCTCATTTAATTTTTATTACACTTCTCCTGGATAATGGTGACCAGCCTTAGACCTTCCACTGAGTAGTTTTTGCCTTTCAGTATCCTAATGTCTTCAAAGAGTTTATTCTAAACAGGAAGTTACAACTGACAATTATTATCTTCTTGTTTTTCAGTCATTTTTCAGTCATCTCTGACTATTCATGGCCCCTTTTGGAGGTCTTTTTGGCAAAGATACTGGAGTCATTTGCCATTTCCTTTTCCAGTTCATTTTACAGATGAGGAGACTGAGGTGAACAGGGTTAAGTTACTTGCCCAGAGTCACACAGCTAGAAAGTATCCTAGGCTGGATTTGAACTCAAGAAGGTGGGTCTTCCTGACTCCACCTAGCTGCCCTTTATTATCTTAAGGTCATAAATTTAGAGATGGAAGGAACTTTAGGCATCAGAAGGTCCAACTTTTAATAGTACAGATGAGGAAACTGAGATTCATTGAGGTAAAGTAACTTACTGAAGTTTACACAGTACCCAATGGCAAAGCTGGGCTTTGACCCCAAATCCAGGGCTCATGACTGTAGCACAAAGGCTACCAATGTCCAATCTCCATCTCTTCCTGGGAACTAGTCTTGCAGAAGGTAGACTAGGCACAGACAAGGGCTGGGAGCAGAAGCGGATGAATGCACTGTGCTTGAGAGCTTTTTCCTCTGTGGTTGAGGGAAGCTGCTGATGGAACATAAAAAGGAGTCCCTCATGGCAGGTAATTTGGAGGCGAACCTCCTGTTCAATGGAGCTACCTTCTATTTGACAGTAAACCAGTAAGTGGTTACAAATGCTCTTTCCATTCTCCTCCTGCTTCCCCACCTTGTCCATGGTTCAGTGGCAGACTTCGTGAGGGCTTTTTATTTAGAAGCTTTACTGTGCCTTTCCACGTCATTTGCCACCAAGAACCATAACTCATGTGTGTCAATGTGATCAGCTCCCAATCTTCCAAAATAAAAAAAATAAAAATGAAATGGCCAGAGAAATTTAGGTGAGTGCTAATCTACCGCTATGACTACGCTTTGGGGTTGTTTTTCTTTGTCTTCATCCTACTTGTTAAATGCTCTAATGTGGCTAATTCTAATTCTTCTTTGACTAGTGATAGAAATAATATATACTCCCATGGGTTTAGTGCTTCCAGGTATCCAATTGCTTCTACAACGGCCATAGTTTTAGAGCTAAAAGGGACCTTGGATACCAACCTCCTCTGTTCAACTATCAAGAGAAAGGACGTAGGTGCAGCCAGGTGGTGCAGTGAGTAAGGGCACCGGCCCCAGAGTTGGGATGACCTGGAATCGAATCCAGGCTCAGACACTTAGCACCCACTCAGAAACACCTTGGCCGTGTAACCTTGAGCAAGTTACTTAACCCCAATTGCTTAAAAAAAAAAGAGAGAAAGGATGAGAGAAGTTAAGTGGCTTGATTAGGGTCACACAGATAATAAGTGTCTGAGGTAGGATTTGAACCCAGCTCATTCTTACCTCTGCTTTCCACATTGCAACCATATAAGGAGTACAAGTCATTTCAAAGAGAGTCTGGAGCTATCACATGTGATAACTTTAAAGCTGTGTATCAAGTGCCTACTATGTGCAACACTTTGATGTGGGTACTGTCATCGCCCATTATGTACAAGGCCAATACATATAGTAATCCCTTCCACATCATGACTCTCCCCCTCGTGGTCTCAATATATTGTGGGATGGCATAAGAAATTAAATAGGAAGTTTTGGGGAGCTTTGTGAAAGCTGAAAATGACACACATAGGCCATCACATGACAGAAAAAGTTTAGAGACTCAGGAATGGATAAAATATACATATTGTATAATGTCAACATTTTATCTGGAGGGGAGAGGGCAGGGCAATCGGGGTTAAGTGACTTGCCCAAGGTCACACAGCTAGTTTTATGTTAAGTGTCTGAGGCCATATTTTGAACTCAGGTCCTCCTGACTCCAGGGCTGGTGCTGTATTCACTGTGCCACCTAGCCACGCCAACATTTTATCTTTAATACCATAATAATTCAGACTTCTTCTCTGAAATGAAGGGAGGGCCAAAAAATTTTACATGGATTTTCCATGTAAAAAGAGGCACTACGCCCCTAACTCTTGCAATGTGGAAGGGATAACTGTATTATATCATTTTATCCTCACAGTGACCCTGTGAGATTTATATTAGAGATTTGTACTATCACCCCCATTTTACAGCAGAGGAAACTGAGGCAGACAGAGGTTAGGTGACTTGCCCAGGCTCACAAAGTTAGTGATTTTCTGAGGCTGAATTTGAACTCAAGTCTTCCTGACTTCAGACTCAGGACTTGATTCACTGCCTCCCCTTGCTGCCTCTAACCCATAAGCCCTTGCCAAAAATCATCATTTTGATATGGAGAGAATGCCCTGTGGTTTTGAGATAAGATGTACCCAAATTATACTCCTCTGGAAATGTTTTCTCTTGAGTAAAATCAAGGGCATGGGCCCTAGAGTACAAAGACATAATATTGAAGATGTAGAATTCTCAAACATCAGGGGAAAAGTAGAAGGAAATTGAGTTCCTTCCTTCCAGGGCACTTGACCTGGAGTCAGGGGACTCAGGTTCCAGTTCCAGGGCCACCATTTATGGGCTCTTTGGCCTTGAATAAATCATCTTCACTTCATTGCACCTCAGCTCCCTCATCTATCAAACTGAGATAAAATTACCTTTACCAGCCCCCTCCCAGGGTTGTGAAATTATATTAGGTGAAAGTGCTTTGTAATTAGGAAGCACCATGCAGCTGTAGATGTCAATGAAGGAGTTTGTTGAGAGCTGAGATACAATTGCCTCTGGGGTGGCAGAAAAAATCAGAGGATTAAAAAAAAGTGAAGTAATTTAGGGGTTAAATGGACAATGTGAAATTAAATAAATCAGAAATGTAACTTGCATTTATTTAGAGACAACACGAAATATATTTAAATCTACTAAACATTTTTAATAGAAGAGAAATGCAAAAGCTGATCTAGATGATGGCCAAAAAATGTAAGAAAAGAATGAAAAAGGAAGCAATCTTATAACTTATATAAACTGAACATAACTAGAACAAGCAACTGATCATCTATAATGGTAGGGCATTAAACTGGAATTTTAAAAAGATGTGGTAAAAGATTGATTCATCTGGAAGATTTCAAATGAAGGGAGCATTCTAAGATATCAGTCATTGCAAGATTTTCAAGGTTACCTAAAGACTCAGACTGATGTAGGATTCAAGCTATTGCTTAGAATTAAGGCTTCATCATTTTAGACAAGTCATTTCCAGTTTTCATATACATAGATTGGCAGTATCATGTAGTGGATAGAGAGATGGCCTTGGAGACCAGGAAATCCTGACTTTAATATGTTCTGGCTTTGTGAATCAGGGATAGTAATTTAAACCCTCAATGCTCTAGGCAACTCTCCAACATATAAGTTGTAGAGAAGGTGCCAACATGCATTGGTAGAGGGAATTTCCTCTTCTGGGAGTTCTTTATGGCAATGAAATTATAGGTCCAGTTCCTGTTCTTCATATGAACAATTACTGAATTGTAAAATTTGAGCTACTAGTAAATTTGAACTAAGTTCAGTTTGTACCAGTGTAAGCATCCACACATATCTAATGGAATTTTCAAGGAGAGACATTGCTACAACTTTGAGTTAGTAGCTGTCTCCTGTTGGTACAATTTCTGGAGGAACATAGACATTTTTCAAGTGTGTGTGTGTGTGTGTGTGTGTGTGTGTGTGTGTGTGTGTGCGCGCGCGCACGTGCATGCAATGTAAAGAGGGCTGGATTTGCCTTGAGAAAAAAATGGATTCAGATATTATTCTATGTGTGTTTCCTTATATGAGTTTAGGACAATTACCCTGCCACTCTTGACCTTGGTTTTCTCATCTTTAAAATGAACTATTTAGAGTACATGGTCTTTCGGATTCCTGCTAGTTCTAGGATAATAATATAGGATAAAATGTCACTATTTTATAGATTAAGCAATCAGGTGTTTCAGTATGCAGAAAGGTGAAGGCACACATCACTAGTCTTAGAACGGGAACAGGAAGTCAAGTGGCCTGATCCCAAATCCAGGCTTCTTTCTGTAGCAATATGCTGCATCTCACTGTCCCAAGCTGCCATTCTAGTAGCCTACGTACAGATTGAGATTCGAGGACAGGGAGAAGGAATCTCAGGGGAGCTATCCTGACCATAATCAGGCCTCCATGCCACTTTCTGGTCATCTACACACTATGTCGCTAGTACTCTAACCATCATCTTCAGCCTGCTTCTTTTTCCCCACCAGAACCTTAGGCTGTACCCTTGATGTGCTGGGCTCTGATAGGCGAGTTTTCTTTTTATCTGGCCATAAACTAGGGTATGGAGTATCTTGCTAGTTTACATTTTTATTTCTAATATTTAACATTATTTGATACAGAGTAAGCACTTGATAAACTCTTTGTCTCTGTCTGTCTGTCTGTCTGTGTTTCTTTGGCTCTTAATAGCTTCTAGTGAGACATCTAGGTGGCTAGCTGAGTTCAAATACAGCCTCAGATGCTACCTGTGTGACTTTGGGTGAATCATCTAGCTTCTGCCTGACTCCGTTTCCTTAACTATAAAATAAAGATAATAGCACTTGTCTCCCAGAAATTGTTGTGAGGATCAAATGAGATATTATAGTACGCACTTAATAAATATGTTTCCTCCCTCCGTTCCTTCCTTCCTTCCTTCTTTCCTTCCTTCCTTCCTTCCTTCCTTCCTTCCTTCCTTCCTTCCTTCCTTCCTTCCTTCCTTCCTTCCTTCCTTCCTTCCTTCCTTCCTTCCTTCCTTCCTATCTTACTGCCTTGAGTGGCAAGGAAGGTCTAGCATCTTTTAAAACTTCCTATTTTGTTCCTGTAAAGGGCTATAAAACTGTGGTACCTACAGAAAAGGAACTTTTGTTGCCAATGCACATTTTTCAAAGCCTGATCCACAGGGCAGAGATGATTGACTTAGGCTATGATTCAAGTCAAGTGCCTGACCTGTACCTGGCTGGGTCACCTGACCTCTCTCCTACCTACTCCCTTCTGTGTAAAATGAAGATAATGAATTGAAAAATTTCCCAGGACTCCTGGGAAAAATATTTAATAAACATAGTTTTCTAATTAATATTTATATGATAGCATTTGGGAGACTAATCCAAAGCAAAAAATGCTTTAAAGTAGCAAGAGCATGCTGAGTTGGTCTCCTGTTTTCAGTGTCTTGGGTAAAAGACATAGCAAATGATTAGTAGGAAGGGAGGTAGAAAGTTAAGGGGTCGAGAACAATTCCTCCATTCAATAAAGGCTATTTTCCCAGATCAGAGAGAGCAGAGAAAACCTAAGGGAGGATAAGAGGCTGATGGGGTATGTTCCTTCCACTTGTAATATTTGAGGAAATGGAGCTACTTGGAGAAATAACACAAAGTTACCACAGTGAAAATTCCAAATGCAATGTGGAAACCTTCTCAATGCCAGCAAAGGAAAAAAAAATAGCACGGTTTTGTAATTTCACAAAACAGCTTTGGATGTCCTTAAACATTTTAGAGTTAGAAAAGAAATTCCTACACATGAAAAACCAATTTTTTCATTATAAAAGTTTTAAGTACAACCCTCTCTCCATACTTCCCTCCAAAAACAATATAAAACAAGATAAAATTAGCATGTATCTCCACAGTGTTTCCTTGTATGGCAAACTTTAATCTTCAAAGTGCTATGCATGCAGAAAAGATAATGTATGCAAAGTTATTCAGTCAGATCTAAATTTTTTTAAAAGCAATTATACATTTTTACTGCTATTGGGAAAATGTAGGCATTGAAGGCGATGGAGAACTGCACATGAAAGTTGTTCTGCCAAACTAATTTTTTTTTAAAAAAAAAGATTCCTCTTAATGTTTTGGTCACGAACTTTGACAATGATAAATCACTTTTCAGCAGCTGCAGACAGCTGTTAAAGTCTGGAGCCTAGGGAGCTTAATTGGGGAAGTGTGTTAAAAGTTAAAGTGCCAGAGTCCCATTAGGCTTCGAGGGGGACTTTGTTCAGTGGACCCAAAAGAGTGCATTCCAAAGCCTAGGAAGGAACATGCCACCTCTCAGTTAATTATAAAGGTATGCCCTAAGTATTCATGTTGGCTCATGTAAAATGTGTCCTTTTAAACTATATCTCTGAAAGGGGATGCAGTTTGAAATACTAAAAAGAAGGTACTTGAATCTAGTCATTTGGTGGTGGAAATGGTGTTATACATTTAATTGCAAAGTGAAGATTCATGATTTTTTCATTATTTCAGGTGGTTATTCCTGATTTCTGTTGCCCTTTTGTAACAGACAAAATTTGGTGTTCATTTTTATGAGACCCATTTAGTAGAGATGTTTACTCTGATTCATTTTCCCTTCTCAAGTCATAGCATTACAATTCGGATCATATGATACAATGGAGACAACAGGAACTTGTATTTAGGGATCCTGGATTTAATTCCAGCCTCTACTACTTCCTAGTTGTATGACCCTGGACAAGTCTGTTAACTTCCCTGAGTCTCAGTTTCCTTATCTATAAAATAGGGGGTACATGAACTACCTATCTCACAAAATTGTTTTGAGGAAAGTTTTTGTAAAACATATTGCTATTAAGAGTCTACCGAAAGTCCTAATAAAGGCTTAAAATTACCCTATGACTTCTGGAACACACGATCTCAATATGAGCTATTGTTCTAGATTCCTAAAAGTCCCTTCACCTTTCTAGTCCTCAGTTTCTCTCTCTGTAAAATGAAAGTTGCTAAACAAGATGTCCTTTAAAGACCGTAGGTAGAATTATCTAAGTGGCATAGAAGATAGACCATTTGGCCTGGAGTCAGGAAGAACTGCAATCAAATCTGGCCCCAGATACTTACTAGACATGTGATCCTGTGCAGGTCAATTAACCTCTCTCTGTCTCAATTCCCTGAATTATAAAATGGGAATAGTGATAGAAGCTACCTCCCAGAGTGATTGTCAGAGTTAGCACAGTGCCCACCATGTAGTCCAAGCTTTGATAATCTGTGATCAGGCCAGTTAGGTATTTTAATTTGACTTAGTACTTTCTGGTTGATCTCTGGTCTTTCCTTATCAAAGTGTTTCAAATTAAGGCGTTATTCAGTCTATTTACTCAAGAGTCTTTATCCATTCAAATGTCCTCCCAGAGCAGCCTCTGTTGCCCACATATAACTCTCTTCTCAAGTGTGTCCTGCACGTGAAGATATATTTCCTCATCCCACAACTAACTTGGTTGTTTTTTCCATGGTCACCAAGTGTGCAGAAGTGAACAACATCTATCTGTTTGAAGAAGTGCTTTTAATGTTAAGTAACTGTCAGTGGGTCATTTCTCCTCTGTAAAACCCCTGACATTCAGGAAAGGGAGTAGGTCTGTTTCACACTCCATAGCAAAGGCGATCTCTGGGAATTGTTTGCTGAGTGATTCTCTGATATACAATACATCACTTTTATTGGTAATAAGGCAGATGTCACCTACGGTGTAGTTTGTGCAAGGGTAGCTCTGGAATTTCGTTTAAGACATTATGCTCCCAATCAAGCAGAAAATTGACATCAGCAATTGCAGATTTGGAGATCACATTGCAGTGCCCAAGGACTGTTTATGATTTTTCCAGTTGTACATAAAGAGGGCAGTTGGTATGAGGGGGCTTGTTCCAGCTGCAGCTCATCTGGAAAGCATTGTTGCTGGTTGCTGGTAAATGAGTTTTGAGATGAATGCACCACAAAGGATGTTGTTGTGTGAATGTTATACTTTAAAATGCATTTGGTTGATATTAAAGCAAATAAAAACTTACTCAACAAACATTACAATAAATGTGTCCTCTGGGGCCAGAACACCACTGTGCGGGCTGGGGAGATACCAAGTTTAGATAAGGCTCAGATTGCCCTTCTGGTGCTTATATTCCACTGGGGGGGGAAGACATAAGCAAGAATAATTATAATTCCTAATATTTCATTTTATGTATAAGAGAGAGGTCCAAAGCAAAGCATTATATGAGTGTTGAAGATAAAAGCCATTAATGGTCTAAAGGATCTAGGAAGACTGTGGAAGAGATGGCCTTCCACCTTGGGCTTTACAAGATGGATAGAAATTGAACAGATTAAGAGGGAGAGGGAGGATATTCCATTTTTAGGGGAGAGAAAAGGCACACATGGAACATTATCTAGAGACAGAGATTATAGTTTGTGCTGGAGGGTAGAATGGATAGAAAGTAGTAATATAATAAAAATAGTGTAATTTACATTTATATATCAATTTGAAGCCTGCAAAGTCCATTACATTCTTTACTTAGATCATCACAATGACCCAAAGAGGTAGGCACAACAGGTATTATTATCTCCATTTTACAGATGAAGAGACAGAAGCACTGATCTACCCAGTGATGCATCAGAGTCAAGAACAAGTAAGTGTCATTGAACTTCCCTGTCCTGACAGGTAGCAAACCTAGCTAGTGACAAGAGGTGAATTTAAATGAAAGGCCTCAGTCAGACTTCTCACTGACAAGGTTCAAAGTAGTGTGGTCAGAAGATCAGAAAATGGTCAGAAGATCCCTTTGTAACAGATGGAACACTTGGTTTAAACTTGGAAGATGTGGGTTCTAGTCCTAGCTCTCCCATTAATTGGTACTCTGGCTGGACATATCACTGAACTCCTTTGAGTTGGGAAAATAATACTTAACGCTACTTCATGGGGTAGAGTTCTTGAAGGAGAATGCTTTGTAAACTTAAATTTTGTATAAACATTAGTATTAGGCAACAGACACAGTGAATTGAACAAAAGACTTAAAGTCAAGAAGACAGGCTAAAATTCTGCCTCAGACACATTAGTTATATCCTGTGTAAGCCATAGGCAAGAGATGGCTACATGGCTCAATGGAAAGAGCAGTGGACTTGGGGTCAGGAAGACCTGAGTTCAACTTTGGCTTTCGACACTTTTTTCTATCTGTGTGACCCTGGGCAAGTCACTTAACCTGTTTGCTTTAATCCACTAAAAAATGAGATGTCGAACTATTCTTTGTATCTTTGCCAAGAAAATCCCTTGGGCAGCACTGGCATGCTATGGTCCACAGGGTCACAAAGACTTAGAAATGACTAAACAACAACAAACCTTTGGCAACTACCTAAGACTGTAAGTAAGATGAAGGTTATAATCTGGTAGGCAAGTGTGAGGCATACCAATGAAACTAAATATTCCTATTATCTGTAACTAATGGCACAGAATCATAGCTTAGAATTAAAAGAGATCTTACATCTAGTCTAGTCCCTTCATTTTACAGAAAAGGAAAATGAGGCCAAGAAAGATTAAATCATTTGTCCAAGGCCAAATAGGCATTTCTGGGATTTGAACCCAGGTTGTCTGATTTCAAATTTCCTGCTCTTTATATTATACCACGCTGTTTCTCCCAATTTATTTCATTAACTGAAAGGATATTACTCTAACCCTTGGTTACTATTACTTAAAATTTTTCCTTTCTACAAGTGTAAAAGGACCTCTATTCCATTACCAAAAAGGTTGTAAGCAGTAGAGTGGAGCTATAAATTTCATGCATTTATAGTGAAAATGGTAAAATGGTCCATTTCTAAACATTGTTCCAAGCAATAAATTTTCTTTGTTTTTCTCCTTAGCTCTGAGGTGACAACTAGGAAACCACAGCTTGCCAAGAAGGATAGTCAAGGAAAAGAATGAGGGTTGGGTCCTTGTAGACTCAGGATCTATATATTTATAGACACACACACACACACACACACACACACACAAATAAGTGCCCCTAGGTATGGGAAATTGAATGAAACATAGCTAATTAAGTTTAAAGGAGTGTGGGGAGAACAAGATGTATTTTATTTTGGGAGATTGCTAAAAGTTTCCAAATAATATGAATGACTTATTTGAATTGCTTTTCTTCTAAGGCAAGAAATTTAGTATTGTGGAAACTTTAGGTATCTGTAGATAAAGTAGATCAGTGGTTCCCATTTTTTAATCCCTTTCAACAACATCAAAAATGTGTTATAAATTCCCAGTGTAATTTAATATGCTCCTCAAAATATTCTTTTAGGTTTATGCATTATATTTCTGCATATATTAAGTAGTTACAATAACTACAATGATAACGAGTCCATAATGCTTCATGTATGCAGATGCTCATTGTCACAGAGAAAAAAAAATATATTTGTAAAAAAATTGTGTAATTTTTAGTGTTTAAGGTGCCATTAATGAATTTCGAGCTCAAACCCCTTGAGCCATCTTCTTGAAACTCCAAAGGGGTTCAAAAACCCCTAAATCGGAACCACTGAACTAGATTATTACCATAATGGGTCACATCTGTATAGTGCTGTGGATATGTATTGGATACCAAACCTGATTCAGGCTTCCCACTGAAAGGCCATTTTCAAGCACAGACAGAGGAATCAACTAAGGTTTTTTTTTTTTGTTTTTGTATCCCCAGTGACTGCAGAGCATATTAACTTGCAGTGGTAGGTGCATAGTAGGGCTATAGGATTTAGACCTGGAAGGGACATTAGAGGTCAAACAGTCCAACACACTCATTTTGCAGATGTGGAACTGGAGGCTGGGGTGATGAAGAAATGTGTTGAAAGTCACATAGAAAGTAAATGTCTAAAGGAAAGGGACTAATCTTATGATTTCATTGATAAGGGGAACTCTCTGGTTAGGAAACTACCTTCTATCAATGCATGTAAACACCTTTCTGCAAGTAACCTTTTTGTCAATTAGAGCATTGTTAAACAACTCCATGGAGTCTTGCAGCCATTATTTGGTAGAGCTGAGACTTGAATCCAGGTTATCTTGTCTATATCCACTACACTATGCTGACTTTCAAATAACTTTGGCAGGGTCAGACTCAATTTCTAATCTTGTATTCTTTCTACTGTATTCTACCGCTTACATTTGTTGAAATTGAATTAATTGAATATCTGTGAAAGGGAGTAGGTATTTAAATATGTAAAGGTAGTCTGAGAAAAGATATCATAAAATTCTAAAATTAGATTTTTTGAAAAGGAAGGAGAAAATAACAATGAAAAAAGGGAATGAGGGAGGAAGGAAGAAAGGAAGGAGGGAAAAAGGAAGAAAAGGAAGGAATGAATATGAAAGAAAGAAAAAGAAAGAATTTATCAGATAGAAGTCATATCTAAAATATATAAAGAATTTTGTCAAATCTATAAGAATATGACTCATTTCCCAATTGATAAGTGGTCAAAGTATATGAATAGGCAATTTTCCAGAAAGGAAATTAAAAGTTTATAGACATAGGAAAAAATGTTCTAAATCATTATCAACAAGAGAAATGCAAATTAAAACAACCTTGAGATAACATTTTATACCTACTAGATTGGCTAAAATGATAGAAGGGGAGAATGATAATGTTGGAGGGGATATGGAAAAAATGGAACACTAATTCATTGTTGGTGGAATTGTGAACTGATTCAACCATTTTGGAGAGCAATTTGGAATTATGCCAAAAGAATTCTTAAACTACCTATACCCTTTGACCCACCAATATTACTACTTAATCTATTTCTGAAGATAATTAGGGAAGAAGGAAAAGAAACTATATGTTTTAAAACATTTGTAGCAGCTCTTTTAGAGGTGACAAAGAACTAGAAATTGTGGGGATATCCATCAATTGTGGAATGGCTGAACAAGTTATGGTATATGATTTTTTTTTTTAAAGCAATCGGGGTTAAGTAACTTGCTCAAGGTTACAAGGCCAGTTATTTCTGGGTGTGGTGCTGAGTGTCTGAGCCCGGGATTTGATCTCCAGGTCATCCTGACACTGGAGCCGGTGCTCTTACTTGCTATGCTACCTGCCCACCCCCCCCCCCCCCAGCAGTATATGATTTTGATGGAATACCACTGTACTATAAGAAATGATGAGCTCAATGATTTTTTTTTAAATGGATGCATTTGCATGAAAGAATGAAGAGCAAAATGAGCAGATCCAAAAGAACATTATATTCAGTAACAGCAATATTGCTTTAAGAATGACTTTGAGCAAATAAGTTATTTTGTTCCTCATAAATACTTAAATTAACTATAAACGATGTATGAAGAAAGACACTATCGGCCTCCAGAGGAAGAACTGATAAATAGAAGTATGTATGTATAGAATGATTTTTACATATATATATATATATATACACACACACCTGTTTGTGTCTAATGGTAGCCATATGGGGGGAAGCAAAAAAAAAAAAGAAATTTGCATGATAACTTTGTTGTATATTTGAGAGGAATAACAAGATGTATATAGTACATTAGCAGATTCATGTGCATTCTTTTTTATTGTACTATACTATGAAATCCTTGTTTTATTCCATAAAGTTTAAAAAATGAGAGAGACAGAAAGAGAGAGAGAGAGAGAGAGAGAGAGAGAGAGAGAGAGAGAGAGATTACTTGAAAGCAGATTTCCATAGCCTGTGTACCACTTCAAAATGCTACAGGGGGGAAGAAAAGGGTACAAAGGAGTCAAAATAAGTAAAAAAGATAGGATGAAACCAAATTACACAAAAGAATTAAAACGCAAATAGTAATGCTTCATCCACATCCTCCAGCCTTCCCCGCCTCCCCCCACCAAAAACAAAAACAAAAACAAACAAGCTGATCTGGAGCTGATTCTTCAAGGAGAAATTCAAAGAACCTGAACTGTAAGGTTTATGGGAGGAAGGTCAAGAATTCTAAAGCCAGAAATGTGATACAATTTACAGACAGCAAAGGGACATGGAAACATATTTAATTTTTATAAGTAGAAAAACATTGAAAAGAATAACCATAAACCCCATAAAAAAGTGATCTTTAATTACCTTGAGAAGTTTTTATAACCAACAGGTAGAATCAATCCTATCAAACAGCTCAAATATCTTTCAACTACCAAGTTAATGACTTAAAAGGAAGCAATTCCTTAAAAGGAAACAATCTATTATGATTTCATCAAAGGTCATGGTTTTCTCCATAAACAGACCTATGGTCTAGACCATATACGATATATGTCCCTGACCACACACACCACTCATAAGATCATACCCCTTCTTGAAATGGTTAGTTGTAGAACTATGATTATCACAGAAAATTAGATAAGATTTGGTCATTTAGTGCTGGGCTCAGTGAGAGAAACATTTCCTTTACTGGCTTTACATCTCATTTACTGGGTGATAGGATAGGGGAAAAAAAATTCATTAATGCCAAGGTAAAGGCGGCGGATGAAAGTAAGGGTAAGAATTTAAAGTTTCCTCAACAAATAGGAATAGCCAGAGAACAACAGGACATTGTTCAATAAAAACAAACCTAAGTTTTTAATATTAATCAGGAAAAATGGTGAGTGGGGAAGCATATTTACAATACAAAAAATGATAGGCTAAGAAGCAAATACCATAAAAAAAAAAGATCTAAGTTTCAAGGTATCTAAGAAACAGATTGGAGTCACCAACAGAACTTCATAGTTAAAGCAGCAAGCACAGTATTCCAATATCTAGATAGTCATGTAGAAAAGGTGACAATCATTTCATTATGTCAGCAATTACCAGGTTGCTACCAGAGAACTGTCTTCAATCTTCTTTTTTTCCAAAATTTTATTTTAGACTCAAATGCCAGAACAGAAATAGAGAATAGAGAAAAAACAAAAATATACCATAAACTTAAATACAAAGTTAGAAATAAAAGCATGTCATGTGCATAGCAGAACATGAGATGATTCAAAATATGTAACAATAAGTTTTCATTTCAAGAAAGCCTGTATGATAAATAATACTTGTGTGGAGAATTGTCCATCTTTTCTTTGCTTCCTTGTGTGTATTCTTTTGCTGTGCACTTTTTTACTTTGTTCTTTTTTTCCCTCCCCTCAATCCCTCCCAGAAGACCAAAATAAAGTTTAGATATGTTTCTCTATAGCTATAAATATACATATACA
>NW_027186304.1:83237123-83273472 GCF_028583685.1 Petaurus breviceps papuanus
TTATTTCCTATCCCTTCTGCCTCTTCCACACAATAAAGTTTAGATATATTTCTCCATAGCTATAAATATATGCATACACATATACATATATACATACATATATAGACATATTCATTCCCAAACCTATTCTAAAGCTGTCTTCAATCCTGATCTACAAATTAAAAAGTAATATAGAAAATTTGAACAGGGTCCAGAGAAGTATCATATGATCTCCAAAAGATTAAAAAATAAATTCTAAGAATAAAAGTTCTAGAGATGAAAATATGAAAAATGATTTACAACATATTTGTATATATATATTTGATATACTTGAATATTAATTAAAGTATATTAAAAGTTCCTATATAGAAAATTTGTTAATTTACTAATTATTTCTTATGCCTTTTTTCTGTGTTTCTACTGTGCTGGCATCTGAACTGTAATAAAGGAGGGAAGATCAGGACAGGAAATGTAGAGAGAATTGATATAAAAACAAGGTTATCTTCCTCCTGTTCATCTCTCTCACTGTAGTAGCAGCAACTTATCCTTTGGAAGTTCCTTGCCATTCAGCAACTTAGAAATGTTGTTCTATGTCATGGGATACATTTCCTAGCCTGGTGGCTGCCTCCCAAATGAACTCACTCTTTCTCCCCTGATGCTACTTACCCCAAATAACTAATTGCTAGGCATCATGGGGGAGACAGAGAGTCAGAACAACAGGAATGGGGAAAAAACGTTTTTTAAAAAGAGAAAGACATATATGTCATTTAAAAAAATCATTAATAATAGTGTATATTGTCACTGAACATTGATAGGTGGTACCTACATATGGGGATCAATGGACTAGATGACCCCAAATTGCCCTTCAATCATTTTCTGGAGGTTTTGATAGTGAAGTATCAGTTTTCAAGGGAATTCTCTATTTGCTGTAGAATTTAATCTTGGTTTAGGCATGTGGACTTTGGTAATTTGTTCCTTCAGTGGATCCCAATTCTGATCTCTTCATACCTCACTTCATCTGCTTTTTGTATGTATCACTCCATAAATCCTTCATAAGGGATTTACTCAATGTGCTGTAGGTCTTGTCCAGAGCCTTTTAAGTAGGGAGTGGATTGGGAAGGGGTGACCAATGTATCATTCAGACCTTCCACCTGTTGTCTTTCATTCTTGCTATATAATTGATCCATCTCTAGTTTTGCTCATACAGAAGTCATCATTGGTTTTGAACAACAGTTTATTGATGCCCCTCAAGAGCTATGGTTCTGTGAATAATTTGTAATTTTTTATTATTCCATGTATACCAGCCTTTATCTCTGTGATATCTTCAAGGATATAAAGTTATAGCAAGGAAACAAATATAGCCTAATTCAGAAGAATATAGGTAATATAATGCAGAATATTCAAGAGAACATTAAAGTCAAAGCACAGCATGAAATATTAAAACAATCTTTAAATAATATTTTATTTTTTCCCTAATTGCATGTAAAAACAATTTTAACATTGATTTAAAAATAATTTTAGTTCTAAATTCTTTTCTTCCTCCCCCTATCAGTTCTTTCTTTGGAGGAGGATAACATTTTCCCTCATGAACCTTTTGGGATTGTCTTAGATCATTGTGTTGCTGAAGTCATTCACAGTTGTTCATCTTACAATGTTGCTGTTACTGTGTACAATGTTCTCTTGGTTTTGCTTATTTCACTCTGCATCAGTTCATGTAAGTTTTTCTGAAATCTTCTGGCTCACCATTTCTTATACCACAATAGCATTCCATCATAATCATATACCATAGATTATAAAACAACAGTTTAAAGTTCTTAAGCTGAGGAACAGAAGTTGTAATACAGTAATTCTGGCATCATAAAGTGGGGAGGGGTCTATTACTGCATAATTCTAAACATCTGGCTAGAAGCTTTAAAAATTATTTTAAGGGATGAATTTTTTTCTATCAAGACATAATTTTATATGCTTAGAAAAAATTTGTTTTGGAGTCTGAATTATTTGTTTTTCACCTGACTATTTTGTATAAAAGGGATATTAGACAAGTTGGATTCCTCTAGATCATATGAAAAAAATCTAGAACAATGAATACTGTTAGTTTCATTCAAAAATCAGTGCAGAATAATAGAAAATTGGCCTCAGAGTTAGGAAGAACTGGATTCAAGTTCTGCCTCTGATAAGATTCAAGCACTGAGACTTTGAAACTATGCTTATAGAACAGTATCTGGAATACAGTAGGTCCTTAATAAATAGTTATTGATTGATGGATTGACTACATGTTACAGAACAGCAGTAAAATTTCCTCACTAAGTAGTTCTCTGTAGCCAGAAAATCATAGGTTCCAACAAAATATCCATTCAATATTAAGCAAATATTTATTTTGATCTTTCTCTACATCAGGCCTGGCACTGGGAATTATGAATGACATGAAGGACATTGCACTTGTCCTTAAAGACTTTGCTATTTAGTTTTTCCTTTTCTGGACATGTCAGAAACTAGACTCAGAAACACACGATTGGCGAGTAGGTATTATTCCTAATGTTACTAAAGTCATTCACTCATCCAAAAACTTTTATTAAGCACCTACTATGTTTGAAGTATTGTGATAGTCTCTGAGTAATTAAAAAAATAAGATTAACATAGCTAATAGTATGTTAATGGAGATAAAACATGAAAATGAGTAGTCACAGTACAAAGTACATGATAATTGCCAGGTGGTACAAGAAGCAAACATCATAAGATTCCAGATTTGGAGCAGTCATTGGAGAAGGCTTCATGGAGGAGGTGGCCTTATGTAGCGGCAAGCACCCTAGCATCCCCAGAATGGCTGCCAACACAGGTCCCTAGATCTGCTTTTCTAAAGGGAAGCAACTCAAAATGGGTTAAAATCTTACTTTAATCAGTCAAACATATATCATTAACATAATATCATTATTATTATTAATAATAGGAAAAGTCAGCACCCTGAACTTCAGAGATTACAAACAAGTTACAAGCAGAAGTTACAAGCAGACAGAGAAACAGATCAGCAGACAGGCTTCCAACCTGTCATTACATCCATACCTAGTCAGTTACCAGAGAAGGAAGCACCAACAACTGGGTTTTCAAAGCCAGGGGGCTCAGTGGCTGCCCAGAGTCTGGTCTGGTCAAATCACACAACTCTTCCCAAAGTGAGGCCCAAAGCAAAACCTCACATCAGGGTACATATAGTTTTCTCCTGGATCAGAGAATGTCACAGCCCTTTTGACCCACTGCCTAATCACAAAGCAACAAGTAGTGGGCATTCCTGAAAACCAAGCCTCCTGCCACAGGCTCCAGCTGACCACATTTAGCCTATTAGGGGGGCAGAGTATATTTTCAAATCAAGAAATGTTCTCAGAGTCACTTAAACCTATCAAAGGACCTAGGGGCAGGGAAGATCTTCAGATCCCATTCCCATAACACCTTAGCATTGTATTTTCTTTTTCTGAACACCCTAAAGGCAGAGACTAAGTCTTTTCACCACAGGTCTTTCTAACCATAATCACTCTGTTGTGCAGAGCAAATATTTCTTAGACAAAGTAATACTTTGTATACAAACAAACAAACAAAAAAGTCTTGGTGTGATTTCAGGAGGACCAAAAAGATCCTATGCCCTGGAAATTGCCTCTTCCCACTTCCTTGCCTTCTCCTGCTCTCCACTGATCATTCCTTATAAATGCACAATTAAAATTTCCTACTGTGTTTGCATCCTAGTCCCACGAGATAAAGTGTATATACCCTTGGGAAAGTGATATCACCTCTCAGGGACTTAGGTTTCTCATCTGTGGGATATGACTGGACTGGACAATCTCTAAAATCTCTTTCAACTCTAAATCTATGATAATATTATCCTTTTATCTTAATCTTTTTACTCTTGTTAAAATGGAAAATCCTTTGGTGATAGCAAATATTTCAGGTCATTATCAGTTGTTTATATCATAGTATAAATGAAGGATCCAAGAATACATTTTTATAGGGTATTTTTACTTTAAAGTAGAGGATGGGAGTCTTACAGAGGTGAAGCAACATCAAAAATGGGAAGAATACAGATTTGAAAGACATGTTAAGCCTTAGACTGTAATTTTAAAGATCCATTCAAATTTTCAGTTCAAATAACTTCTAATAATTGTTTGATATAAATAAGTGTCCTGGTTATTGGGAATATAAAGATGAAATTTGGTATGGAGGAAGGAGAGGGAAAAATGAAAATAGGAACATAAAAATGTAAAATGGGTGACAAGAAGTAGTCACATAGATTTGGAAAGATAAGATGGAGTCAGAATGTAGATGTAATGTAGTCTTAAATGCCAAGCTAAGGAGTTTGTACTCTATTCAATAGGAAGGCTAAGTGGCATAGTGCATAGAGGGTCCATCCTGTAGTCAGGAAGACTCATCTTTCTGTTTTAAAATACAACATCAGACTCTTACTAGTTGTGTGACCCTTGGCAGATCACTTACCCTATTTATTTTAGTTTCCTCATCTATACAATGAACTGGAGAAGGAAATGGCAAAGTACTCGAGTACATTTGCCAAGAATCCCCCAAAACGTCATGAAGAGTCAGACATGATTGAAATGACTGAATGACAACAAAAATTCTATTCAAAATGCAATGAGGTTCTACTGGAGGGTTTTGGTCATGGGAATAAGATGACTAATAGAATCATTAGGAAAACGAGTATTCCAGAGGTGTCATAGACAACTCAAGGTGAGAGTTAATATGAGTTTGATCTAAGGTGGTAGAAGCAGAAATTGGAAGAGGGGAATGATTCAAAAGGCTTTGCAGAATAAAATAGGCAAGACTTAACAAATCATTAGGTATAGAGAGTATGGGAGAAATGAGAGGCAAAAAGGACTCCAAGGATTCTATCTTGGTTCACTATAAGATGGTGATACCATCAACAGAAATATGGAAGTTCAAAGGAAAGTGATGGGAGTAAATTAGGAATTTAGTTCTGGACATGTTGAGTTTGAGGAATTTGCAAAATAGAGTCTTCTTTTATGAGATTATCATGTTTTTCAACTCCTGAAATTCAGACGGGCATTAAAACTTCAGGCTATAAATCCTAAGGTTTTGAAAGGCATCTATTGATGATGTACCTTTAATACATCGCTCTTCCTGGCAATTTTTGTTCTTTCCTATTATTCAGTACACTCACTGAACCTTGAATCAAAATCTTTGATTTCCATTAATCAAAGTAACACTTATAATCTATCAGCAACATTTAAGATTCATATCAAATAAAAACATATGTCCACAGGTATTTATATATATATATATATATGAAAACCTCTATACATAAAATACCTCCACATAAAGAAAAAAACTATTTAAAATTAACAGATGTTCCTTTACCAAAAAGGTTTGCAAAACATAGTACAGTAGAAAGAGTGACTCCACTTTTAGCATTAGATGTCTTATACTTCAAAGTAAACTTCTTGCACTTCCTACCTGTGTGACCTTGGGCAAGTTTCTTCATCTCCTTGGGTCTCTGGGTAGCCCATGGAGGAAATCTGCAAAATGTAGGCATTTGAGATCATTGGTCTCAAACTGGAGTATCTGACTCTCTAGGGTAAACAGTGTTCTATGTGATTTTCTGACTTAGTTAGCTCTGTTGAATAAAGCCCAGTAATATGAAGATGGTGTTTTGATTTGTGGTAACAGGCAAGGACTGCAAGATGATGAGTCAAAGAACATAGGTACAAATCTCAGTTATATAACAATTTTCTTGACCTCAGTTTTCTTCCCAGTAAAATCTGTCAACCTACTCCCTGGAATTTAGAAAGAGAAAAACTCCTTTTACAATAATACATTTGACCTCTTAACTCAGCCACCCTGGTACCTTTGGTTAAAGTGAGAATTAGGTAAAAAATAAGGTTAGAATCCTGAAGTCTATTCTTTTTATGGAGGCAGGATGTAGGGAGTATTTCCTGTGGAGTCTGGACCAGTAACATATTCTTCATATACAGAGAATCACATGTATTACATATGGAAAGGTCTTCCATGAAAATAGTCATGCCTAAATTCTCTGGGGAATGGAACTATCAAAATAGGTACCTTAGATGTCCTTGGAAGAAAACAAAAAGGATGCTTCAAGACAAATTCTATAAATATAATTGATTATTTCCTAATAATTTTAGAGAAGTATATGGTTTGATTACAAATAAATAATTTTATTAAAGAAATATAGTTTTGGGGCAGCCAGGTAGCCCAGCGAGTAAGAGCACCGGCTCCAGAGTCGAGATGACCTGGAGATAGAATCCCAGGCTCAGACACTTAGCACCCACCCAGAAATAACTGGCCATGTAACCTTGAGCAAGTTACTTAGCCCCAATTGCTTTAAAAAAAAAAGAAATACAGTTTTGTAGAGAGTACACTAGTCTCCTGGTAACCACAGTGAAAAGCCCTGCTTTAAATAGGGTCTGAGGAGATCTGATTATACTATTTCATTAATTTTTATATCATGTGGGGCCAATTTCCATTTTTATCTATTTAATAGATTAGTTATAAAATGGGGATAATACTAGCATTTCTCAGGGTTGTTGTGAGGATCAAAATGTGATATTTGTAAAGCACTTAGTACAGTGCCTGGCCCGTAGTACATATGCCCGTGTGTGTGTGTGTGTGTGTGTGTGTGTGTGTGTGTGTATGCATAGTGCTTGGCCAATGCCTCTTTCTGGCATGCAGATGAGTGTGCCAGTGGTACATGAATAGGCTTGTTCCACTGAAAAATCTTCAAAGAAAGGCTCAGTGATAAACCTTTTCTGCTCCCCAAGGACCAGACCAACTAGGCTTCTCATCAGAAGACTGGCCAGTACAGTTATAAAATCAGATATTTAGAGCTAGGAGGCAATTTAGAGATCATTTAATCCAGGAGGTTTTCACCTGGGGTCTATGAACTTTAGAAAAAAAAAAAGAGGTAGCTTTCACTGAAATCACTTTCCTTTTTAACCTTATGTATTTTATTTACATATTTAAAAACATTATTTGGAGGAGCCCCTAGGCTTCACCAGACTGTCAATTTGTCCATGACATACATAAAGTAAAGAGATGTCATCTAACCTTACTATATAACAAATAAGGAATTGGTGGTAGAAAGTTGTTAAATAGCTTGTCCTAGATCACAGTTAGACCCAGCTTTTCTGACTCCAAATCTATTGCTCTTTCAATGAAACATCAATAATTGTTACTTATGGCATTCAATTTTAATCCTATGTCAATTCAAACAAAAGGAACTTGGCAAAATTCTATGACATAGTTGTAACTCATATTTATATTATGTTTTATACCTATGCAATTCTAAGAACCTTACAAACCATATTTTATACATCAATCCTTGTAAATTAAATGTGTATTTTAGTTCAGTTTTACAGTTTGAGTAGTTGGGCCACAGAAGCTTAGAGAAGGGTAAAACAGTAAATTAAGTAGTAAATCCATAAATAACCCCTTTTTACCTTTACTATAATATATATGTATGCATATATACATATATATTTTTTAACTACCTAATTTGTTGTTGCATTCTGTTCATACCTACCTTGTGCCTATATTCTGGTCTTTCAGTGATGCTCATTTTTTATACTTTGGAGAAAAAAATGTTTTATGATTCACAGTCATATAATAACATTGGTATTGTTTCAGGGAGAAGTTTGGGGTCATTAAAAGAGCTTTGTTATTTCTCAAGGAAAATCCAATCCATTCTCCTCTTCCTATTTAAGTCTAGACCGGGGGTGGGGAACCTGAGGTCTCTAGGTCCTTGGGTGTGGCCTTTTGTCTTAGTCTAAGTTTTACAGAACAATCCTTTTATTAAGGAGATTTATTCTGTGAAGTGAAGTCAAAAGGCCACACTTGAGGACCCAGAGGGTCACACTTGAGGACCTAGATGATCATAGATAATCATATGTGACCTCAAGGCCACAGGTTCCCCACCCCTTGTCTAGGCAGAATTTGTTGTCCTTCTTCAAAATCCATCAGATTTTTAAATGTTGATGGAAAAGCTGTTTAGGTTTTCCATCTAACTCATTGTTTCTCAAACTGTGCTCCAAGAAACAATGAAGTACTTCCATTTTTTATTCAATCTTATACTTTGATATTAGGCATTAGCATTAGTCTTTGAAGATTTTACAAAGATTCTCAAAAGTTTTGTTTAAATTGAAGTTTTCTCCAATTTCAAAAAGTTTGAGCAGCATGGACCTAACTTCATATCATAAAGCAAACAAAAGGCATTCTTCATCCATTTAGCTTTTCTTCTATAGATGAGTATGGCAAACTCTTTTGAATGGTTATGAATGTTGTCTAAGTGACTCTGCAATGCTCAGGGGCTGGATGAAACCAATACATATCATCAGTATCTAGAAACGTCTGGAGAACTTCACCATCTGTAAGGAATCCCTCTTCAGAATGAACTGTGCACTGGATCTCTGCCTTCCCTATGGAGAACCACTTCGGTCAACATTGATTTTCCTGTATTTCCCTGCTCTTAATGATCACAGGGTCATTGGTGGGGATGAACATGTATATAGTGCCTACTATGGGCCAGGGACTGTGATAAATGCTTTCTGCCAATATTATCTCATATGATCTTCACAACAATCCTATGATGGAGATGTTATTATTATCCTCACTTTACAGTTGTGGAAACTGAGGCAAATAGAGGTTAAATAGCTTGTCCTGGGTCACATTACTAGTAAGTGTCTGAGGTCAGTTTTGAAGTCCACCTACTACTCTAACCATAGTGGAAGTCATTGTTCAGTTGTTTTTGAGTTGTGTCTGACTCTTTGTGATCCCATTTTGGGGTTTTCTTTGCAGATACTGGAGTGATTTGCTATTTCCTTCTCCAGCTCATTTTACAGGTGAGGAAACTGAGGCAACCAGGGTTAAGTGACTTATCCAGGGTCACACAGCTAGTAAGTGTCTGAGATAGGATTTGAACTCAGAAGATGAGTCTTCCTGACTCTAGGCTGGTGCTCTATCCACTGCACCAGCCAACTGCAGTAGCAGCTCATTAAATGACATTGAACCTTTGCTATAATATAATTTACTAGCATATAAAATTCTATATAAAGAAGGTCTTTCTTAGACTTTTCAAAGAGAATCTAGTTAATAAAGCATCAAGTGAACCTCATGTAAAATGGTTTCAACTGTAAACTAGTCCCATAGTGCAGAGCTCAAAGATATCTTCATGATTAGACTCTAGTTAAAAGCAAATAATATATTCATGTATTATGAAGAGCTTAACCAATTTTCATCTTCATTGGCAAAGCAAATCAGAAAAAATATAAGAGATTTGAAATGATTTCTTTCACCATTCGATTATTTAGTGGTGCTGGAGGAAAATGACGAAATTTAATAAATTTAAAGAAAGCTTTTTCTTGCTTTGCTTCCAGCATTTGATCTACTTCCTAGCCTTTCCTAATGTGATCACGTCCTGAGAAGCACAAGGAATCTACTTCAGCTCTCTCTCTACCCTATGTCTCCCCACCCCCATACTTTTTCATTCAACACAGCCAATATGAGCTGCTTTGTCTGAAATTGTCTAGACAGATACCAGGGGCATGAGGCATGCCAGATGAGTTTAAAAATCTGATAATACCACTGTATTCACTTACTGCATGGCCCTTCATGCTAAACAGTTTAGCAATCGCTAATGTAAATCCATTTATTTTGATAAAACCATAGTGCTGATTTGTCCATTATCTGGTGGTGCTTCAACATTATGAATATTGTGTTAGCAGGAATAATATCCTTTCTTGGCTGGTGATGAACATGTGACTAGGGAGTGGGGACTATCCACAAAGCTTGACTGTAATAGGCTGGACTCCTGCTTTAGGAGCCTGACTTCAAAGCAGAAAACCAAGCTCTTTTTAGCTCAGCATTTTACCTGGCCCAGGGGTTTTATTTTTCTGCTTCTGGCACAATGATTCTATTTCAAGAAGAACTTAATTTTAATACTCAAAGAAAGTAACCAGCATTCCTCTCATCACAGTTATCGATGAACATAACAGAAGAATTTGTAAGCTCTCTGGCAATTTGAGTATACTCCTGAGGTTTGTCAGCTGGATAATGAATGAATATTCCAGAGCTTAGAAGTGGTTTTAGGATTTTTTTTTTAAAGATGGTTGGGGTATAGGAGGAGGGAGAGCTTGATTAGCATAATTTTTTTTTAGAAAACCGAATCGTGTATATTCATTTTGTTTTCAATGAAAATGACTTAACACAGTGGAAAAGACAAAGTAAGAGGACATAGATATACAGAGAAGGTGCCAAGAGAGAGACAGAGACAGAGACAGAAAGAGACAGAGAGAGAGACAGAGAGAAACAGAGACACAAAGAGACAGAGATAGACAGAGACAAAGACAGACACACACAGATAGAGAGATGCAGAGACAAAGACAGAGAGATGCAGAGAGAGTCAGAGACAAAGACAGAGACCCAGATACAGAGACAGACGGGCAGATAGGGAGAGACAGAAACATAGACTGACAGAGACACAGACACATACACACACACACACACACACACACACAGACAGACAAAGAGAGGCAGAAAGAGAAAGAATAGACATAGTAGAAAGACAATGAACATTACCCATGGGCTGATCACTGTCTCTGGTTTCTTACTCTAGGGAACTATTATCATATATTGGGGGAGTGGGGAAGGGGGAGAAGAAATTATTTAAAGGTCAAGTTCAACTACAGCGACTGAAATCCAATTCACCTTGAGTTTTGTTTTGCCCTGGATTTGAGGAACTTTAAATGGTTAACCTGATGAAGGACACTCTGTGGACTGTGATGCTTGAAAGTTTCTGAGCTATTTCAGTGATGTGTAGGAATTTGACAACATCCTCCTGTCAACACAGTCTCAAATAGAGGAGGAACTGAAAGCTACCCCCTGGAATGAATTCTCACACACCCCCTTTCCCCCATCCCCTGTCTATCCCCAGTGGGGCAGGGAAGTGAATGAGAGAAGAGAATATTATTCCCATGTATTATGAACATTTTGTTTTTAATAGCCATGTTTATGTTAAACTTCTAAGAGTAAAAAAATAATTCTTAGAATCATTTTTGTTGCAAAGGATGGTTCACTTGGGGAAGGAATTTTTTAAATGAATGTGGGATAAAAACAAAAGATATAAATAAACATTTTAAAAATAAAAAGTAATTTAATTATTAAATGAATCTTACATCTGGATAATCTAAAAGCAAGTCATTGACATATCATATCTTCTAAGCAAGAAGAATTTATTCAAATTCATTTTCACATGGAAACAGACCCCATAAAAACCTCAGCTGGGGAATGGGAGGAGAAGCTTGTTTTGTATGGAACATATTCATTTTTGTATCTCACTGAGGACCCGGCACATTTCTTGCCCCATAGTAGGTAGTCAACAATTATTTGAGGAATTGAATTGCAAACCGGAAAATATTCTTAGATGTAAGTCATAGGATTTGTTTTATCTTGGTAATTGACAGTAATGTGAGTGTTTGATCAGTCAGAGAACCAAAGGACTTGTGGGAATGAAGATAAAAAATAAAGCTTCCCTTCAGATTTTCCTGTTCTTCCTTCTTAGTCAGCATGCCAATCATGTTTCTCTCAGCGCTCACTAACCCTGTTATTTGTCTGTTTCCACACTGCTGCATCACAAAACATCATGCCCACTTGCCTAGAAAAGATAATATCTAACACATATGGGGACTGCCTTTGATCTCTGTGGTCTAGCTAGAGGTCAGAGGCCTGTCTTCTCCTGTCCCTTACTTCAAATGGTTCCTTTCATTTACTGTGAAACCAAACGTTAGGAAGACAAAGGCAGGGAAAATAAAAGCCTTGATTTAATAGCAATTTATGTGTTTGGCTTATTTCAGGTTGGATTTTATTCTCTTCGGGTCACATCTAATCATCATTACTCACTAGGACACTTTCCCCCATCTCCCAGCATTTGTTTATTCACCCACATGAGGACAAATTGGTCATATAAGGGCTCCCTGTCACCTCCTTGCTTGCTCCTGGCTGTTTGAGCACTTTATTCTACATTATGGCTATCAGTCCATCAATCATTGATAGGTAGAAAATTTTCTATATTTCACATTGACAGATCCCATAGGCAGTATAGTTTTGTTGTTATATAATTTGAATTTTATGTATGCATTTTTTAAGCCATAAGACTCTGAAAATATAAAATGTAATACTATGGAGAAGATTTAGGTGATGAAGGAGGGAAAAAAGATAGAATCCTTAGAACCACTGAATAGAAAAAGAATATCTAAGGTAGGATTCTTAATCTGGGGTCCATGAACTCATTTCTTTTTTTAAAATTATTCAAATTAATTCATTAAAATTAAAATATTTAGTTAATTAAAATTATTACTAATGATGACTATAATAGTTATCATTTATATGTGCTTTGAGGTTTATGAAGCATTTTGCAAATACAATCTCATTTTATGCCCACAAAACCCTGGGAGCTAGATACTATCATTATTTCAATTTGACAGATGAATCTAATGAGGCAAGATTCTACCTTAGGTCTCTCTCTCAAGTCTAGATTTCTATACATCATACTACATAGCTGCCAAGATATCAAATTCAGTACAGTAACAGTGTTTCTACTGACTGATCACTTCCTCTTTCTGTGGAGAATTCATTACTATGTCCTTCTTATCTGGCTAACTCATTCCATGATGTAGGGGAAAGGGCGATGAATTTTTTGTTTGTTTTTTTGAGGCAATTGGGGTAAAATGACTTGCCCAGGGTCACAAAGTTAGTAAGTGAGGCTGTACTTGAACCCAGGTCCTCCTGATTGCAGGGCCAATGCTCTAGCCACTGCATCACCTAGTTGCCCCAGGAGCATTGAATTTGATGTCAGAGAATCTAGATATGAGTCCTAGCTCAGTCATTTACTACCTTTCTTATTTTGTTAAAGTTACTTAATCTCTTTACTTCTTTGAGAGAGGGGGTAGATGACTAGATGACCTGCAAGATCCCTTCCAACTCTAGATTTAATTTTTTTTAATTTTTTTTCTTTTTCTTGGAGGGGGGAAGGCAGGGCAATTGGGGCTAAGTGACTTGTGCAAGGTCACATAGCTAGTTTTGTGTTATGTGTCTGAGGCTAGATTTGAACTCAGGTCCTCCTGACTCCAGGGCTGGTGCTCTATTCACTGTGCCACTTAGCTGCCCCTCACTTCTAGCTCTAGATTCATGATCCTATAACACCCTGATTGTGTAGTGGGTGAATTAAATGCACACAAATAGCCTGCTGTCCAAAGACATTCCACCTCAGTGACCACTTGTTTCAGTCATTTGCCAACCACCTAGCAGTTTTTATAAACTTCCTCAATACTAGCCATAGCACCTGCTCCCTACACATACACACATGCATAAAAACACCTATACATACAAATATAATGTTCATGTGTATATATAAACAATCCTTTTCCATTTCTGACTACTGCTGGCTAATCTATTGGAATTAAGGAGAATTGTTACAGTGCCAAAAGCAAAAAAGGCAATGTTAATATTTTTGTATTCTTGTTCTCCTTAAAACTTTTTCTATGTACATTGTAAATAGCTACCACAAAAGTAAAATTAATTCCATTTTTAATTAAAAATTATGCTGATAAAAGATTTGAAATCCTAAAATGATGCTCATTGTTTGTCCTCTGTCTATATTGGTCAACTACTTTATCTTCTTCTTCTTGTTCCTTTTATTTTCTCTGTGGTTAGTTGGCCTAGTGGATAGAGGGGTGAATTTGGCATCAGGAAGAGCTGAATTCAAATCCTAACTCATTAACTTATTATCTATAAATGAAAGGAATGAAGGAAGGAAGATGTGGTTGATCTAGTCACTCTCCTTAAAATGGAGGATCTAAGAGGAGTCAGCTACTCAGTAAAAGAGGTCACAGGTCAGGAGTGTACTTCTAGGACATTAGTCAAGTCAGGCAAAAAGCATTTATTAAGTGCTTACTATATTCCAATTACTGTGTTAAGCATTGGGGATACAAAAAAATGGGGGTAGGCAAAAAGTTCCTGCTCTCAAGGAGCTTACAGTTTAATGGGTGAGACAACATGTACTAAAATGTACAGACAAATGTACAGATAAATTGGGAGCAGTCTCACAGAGAAGGCATTAAGATTAAGGAGGATAGGGAAAGGCTTTCTACCGAAAATAGGAATTTAGCTGAGACCCAGAAGAAACCAGAGAAGCTAAGAGGCAGAGATGAAAGGAAGAGTGTTCCAGGCATGGGGGACAACCAATGAAAATCTACTAGTCAGGATAGGGAGGGTCATGTGGAAGGACTCCAGCATCCCTGGATTGAAAACTGAAGAAAACTCATCAATGTGCAATGAGAGTGCTGGTCCTGGAGTCAGAAAGGCTCATCTTCCTGAGTTCAAATCTGGGCTCAGACATTTACTTGCTGTATGACCTTGGGCAAGTCATTTAGCCCTGTTTGTCTGTTTTCTCCTATGTAAAGTGAGCTGGAGAAGGAAATGACAAACCACTCTAGTAACTTTGCCAAGAAAACTCCAAATGGGGTCTCAAAGAGTCAGGCACAACTGAAATGACTGAATAACGTCAACACGGAATTTCTTCTTTATCTTCTATCCCATTTCCAGACAACTGGAACCACAATGATGGTTTAACAATTTAACATTTTCTAACATACAAATTCAGAAATAACACCACAGGGTAAAGTAATTGGGAGTGTGTATAAAACAAATCTATCCATTGTAAAACTGAATTGCATGTTGAATTTCCAAATCTAATCATAGGATGATAGCACAAGAGCTTAGAGGGAACCCCAAAGAGACCACCGAGTCTGTTATTTTGGAGATGGAGAAACTCTAAAATCCTAGGTAGTTCTTGACTCGCTAAAGGTCAATGTAATGAGTGTCAGAAGGGTAATCAGAGCGCTCCCATCTCATACTTCTCTGCCATTCCCTTTGCCAGGTTCAAAACTTTTCCCCCAGGGCTCTCCAGACTGAGCTCCTTGGCTCATTCTTTTAATACCATATTAATTCTCATTTAAACAGGAAGCTTCCTGGTGGTGAAGTAGATTATTTGGTACTTTTCCTATATGCTACATAATAATTCAGCTAACATCCCTATCTCTTCCCAACCTATACACGTATCCAAAAGTTAATAGAGGGGATAGAATTATTTTCATATGATTTTTTCCCTCACCAAAAACCCAATACACAATTTAGCCCCAAAGTTTACCAAAGATACCCTTTTTTACATCAAGCTAGAATCAGGAATTATGAAATTTCTGAATCAGAGAAAGATAGCCACCATCCAAAGCCAAAATTATACCCAGATGGCTGAATGTGAGGTCAGAAGAAGAATGGAGTAGGCATTCAGAGCCAACAGCAACCTATGATGTTCAGGGGGATAGCTTGGGATGGTCAGCAGACATGGGACAATTTATCAGGCTTTCACTAAATCTGCTGTTGCTTCTTTTCCATGGCAGGCAAGCAACTGCTGGAAACCACTCTTCTCCATCCTTAAATGAGTCAGTTTGTCAACAGTTGGGATGCAAACAGGACAAGATGGGTTTAAAGGCATTTTCTTTGGTTTACTGAAATCTGTGGACTATGTTGGTCAGATTAGAAGTAAGACTGGGGGTTTTGGGGTCTAATCAGTCAACCTCTCAGAGACTAATAAGTACATTTTTTTTTTGCCTTTTTTGGAGGGGGGAAGGCAGGGCAATTGGGATTAAGTGACTTGCTCAAGGTCACCTGGCTAGTTTTTTGTGTTATGTCTGAGACCAGATTTGAACTAAGGTCCTCCTGACTCCAAGGTCAATGCTCTATTCACTGTGCCACCTAGCTGCCCCAAATAAGTCCAGCTTTAACAAGGTGCCCAAGAATTTAAGACCACTAGGACACTAACTAGTGCATTACACACTTCAATTAATTTGTCTTCCTAAGAATTCGATTTTTTAAAATGTACTAAGTAGCAGGAACTATGAATAGAAAAGCAAATGAAATGAACCCTGTACTTAAGAAATAAATTTACTTTTAGGATTTACTTAGGCTTTGAGGTGAAAGAAAGCCAATTCATCTTCAACAAAGTGGAAAGTAGAAGCACATTGGATTTGAACAAAATGAAATTGATTTGGGGATCCAGTTCTTGGATTGTTATATAAAATAGAGATATCCAATGGAACATTTGGGTAGGAAATTCAAAGAATGAATTATTTTGGGATTTAGATTTAGATGAAAGTGGGGGAAGGAATAGGAACTCCAATTATTTTTTAAAAATGAGTTCAAGCTATATAAAACTGAGTACTAATGGGAGAGGAGAAGTGTCTCTGAGGTATTGTATAACTATAAAATCAGGTAGATAGAAAACTCGACTGGAGACAGGATGACCTGGGTTCATGCTCTCATTTAATGTATGACCATGGGCAAGCCTTTTCACCTCTAAGTGCCCCCAGGCAACTGTCAAAGACTATAAGATATGGAACAGTTGTTGAACTTCTTTGTTAAAGGAAGTTGCCTATACTGGTGAAATCACAGGTGTAGATAATACATATGTTTATGTATACATATATCCATGTGTACATACAGACATATATGCATTTACAAAGTATGCATGTATATATGTGCTATAAATGTAACATGTATATTTGTGTATGCATGTAGTTGTATGTGCAGATGTATGTGTATATGTTTTGAGCAGCTGGCAGTGAGAGGGCATGGTGGCTAGAGCATTGGTTTGGGAATCAAGAAGACATATCTTCCTGAGTTCAAATCCAGCCTCAGACACTTACTAGGTGTGCAACTCTGGGCAAATCACTTAACCCTGTTTGCCTCAGTTTCCTTATTTATAAAATGAACTGGAGAAGAAAAAGACAAACAAGTCCAGTATCTTTGCCAAAAAAACTCCTAATGGGGTCGTGAAGAATTGGACACAACTGAAAATAACTAAACAAAAACAAAATTTGGTAGCATTGTCTGCACACTTTATAAACACTGCGGCACACCTGAGAATCAAATAAAAGTGTTTAACACCCACCTTGACCTCCCTTAAGAAACTCTGTCTAGAAGCTGGAAAGATTTTGGTATTGAAATTTAGAGAGGTTATCAGCTACTAAAATAGGACAGACTCCTTTCAAGGCTCATCTCTGCGTGTTACCTACAGGAGGCTGTTCTTCATGTCCCATGCTCCCCCCAACCCCCACCCTCAATCGTTACTGTTCTCTCTCTTCCGAAGTTAGTCTATACTTTGCATTTGTATTCCATCTCCTCTGTAGAATGTATTAAGCTTCCTGAGGAAAGGGATGGAATTTTTTATTTTTATTTTTCGTCTTTGTGTTCCCAGAGTGTAGTACATTTCCTTGCACATAATAGGTAATTAACAAATATTTATTGGCTTGGGCTGGATTGGATGGAATTGAACCGAACTGAGTTGAATTGAATTCAATTGACTTGAACTGAACTGAATTGAGCCAAGTAAATGCCAGCAAGAGTACAGGAAAAGAGAAAGGAGGTAAGTAGGAAGAAGTTAGCTTCAGAGAAACAAGCCCCTGCAGGAGGAGGGCTGGGGTGGTAGGCACTGGGAAACTCCTTCCCTCACCACCTCTTCCTGGTGGCCCCTGGAACCAGAGGCATTCAGGTTTTCAGGTGTGCATTCCTCCATCCAAAGGCAGCCACAAGAGGATTAAAGCTGCAGCACCTGGGATAGCCTGAGATTTCACTGACCTTGGCAGCATTCGATGATAATCTTCCCTAGTAAGGAATTCTTGTTCAGGGTCATGATTGCATTTAGTGCAGTCCTTCTTTCCCTTAGCTTCCATGCACCGGAGTGCCATCTCTCTCATTCTGCTTAAAAGCTATTTTCACCATCATTGTGGCCCCAAAGCCCCCAAACTCCCCCCATGCTAACTAATCTCTTTGCTTATGGTATGTGCAGGGCACTGAAAGCCAGTAATGTTTCCCCACCTGCTTGTCTTCAAAACAATTATACGCCTAGAAGCTCAGGAACAAAGCAATTAATAATGTTCGGAGATCATATTTCCTCCTATTCCCATGTCCTGGGTGATGAGTTGTTTCTTTGTCCGGTTAAGGAAAAGTGCTTCTGGAACAATAAATGGGAGAGAATTGAGATAGAAGTGGGGAATTTCATAGGCTCATAGATCTGGAGTTGGAAGAGACCATCTAGTCCAACCCCTTCATTTTGCAGATGAGGAAACCAAGTCCCAGGGAGATTAAGTGACTTGTGGGTGGTCACAGAGAGAGAGAGTATCAGAGATAGGAATCAAACTCAGGGTCTCTGAAGCCAGAGTCACTGCTGTCTGGACTGCCCCACCCTCACATTCCAGCCCTCCTCTGTCTAGCCACTCAAACCCTACACATTTCTCCTTACAATGTTCCACTCCAAATTCCTCCTTGGAGTATTTCATTTTCTCCTTAGCTTGTGATAAATTTTTACTTATTTAATAAATAATGTAAAACAAAGTTTACCTGTGATTTCTGAGAGAGTCTCATTTGTAAAATGAGGATGCTAATGACACCTGGCCAGCTAGGTGGCACAGTGGATGGAGTACCAGGTCTGCAGTCAGGAAGTTTCTTCTTCCTGGGTTCAAATCTGGCCTTAAACACTTTACTAGCTGCGTGACCCTGGGCAAGCCACTTAACTCTGTCTCAGTTTCCTCATCTGTAAAATGAGTTGAAGAAGGAAATGGCAAACCATTTCAGTATCTTATCCCAGAAAACCCGATCTGGGGTCACATACAACTGATGACTGAACAGCAAATGGCACCTACTTTAACAGTGTTGTTATGAAGATCAAATGAGATTAGATATGAAATAGTTAACAAAGCTTAAAGGAATGTGAAAATGGGGGTTATTGTTATGTGGATCAACAACCAGCTAAGGCTTACTAGGTCTCAGAATCATAGATTTAGAGGTAGAAAGGACCTCACAAGCCCTTCCATGTACCTTCCTCACTTTACAGATGAGGAAACAGAGGCACGGCGAGGTCATGTGACTTACCCAAGGTTATGCAGCTGGTATCAAAAATGAGATTCAACAACGAGTCTTCTTGACTCCAAGTGTCCTACTTTCCACTACTCTGCACTAAATCTGTACTTAATACATGCATTTGGTTAATATTTGGTCTATTGCTATTCAGCATGCTTGTCTTAGATTAAAAGTTCTGGAAAGAATGAGGGCTAGACTGTTAGCTCTCTTTATTAATAGCAGCAGCAATGGTTATGGCAGCAGCAGCAGCAGCAGCAACCATCACAACTTGCTTTTCCATACCACTTTGTAATTTCCAAAGGTCTTTCTTGTTCATTACCTCATTTGATCTCATAATATAGCACCTTAATCGAAAGCTTTTTCTATTGATGCTAATATCGTATGCTGTTCTTTGTCACCTTCCATTGGTGAATTCTATTTCTTATTGTTTATTCTTGTCCAGTTCTTCAAGACCCCTGTAGACAATAAACTGCCCATGGGGTTTTCTTGGCAAAGATACTCGAGTAATCCCAGCAGATTAAGGCAAACAGAGGTAAGTGACTTGGCCAAGGTCACATAACCAGTAAGAGTCTGAGGCCAGATTTGAACTCAGATTTTCCTGAGACCAGGACCAGGTTTTTCTGACTCCAGATCTATCCACTGAGCCATCTAACTACCTCTTGGCATATTTATTCACGAGGAGTGGGATGATGGTGGTTGAATTAATCATTTTGTGGACATAAGATGTAGTCTGTTCAAATATTCTTTGTTTTCCCCTAAAAGATTCTGATTTTTGTGGCATGATAGATAACATACTTCCTTTAAATGCATTTATTATTTTTCTCCAATATTTCTCCTTTAAATTTATTTAACATGCTGAAGGTTTTACTGAACAGATTATTAACAGGGATTATTCTTATACTTTGTGGTTGGATGGGGACTTTTTCAGGAATGAACATTAAGGACATGTTTCTTGTATTCCTTGCTTTTTATTTTAATTTCTTATATTTTCAAAATGGACATTTGGTCTGGATGATATCTGGCATAACAGGAAAAGTGACAGTTATATTTTAAAGTATTATTTCTAAAGTCAGTGTGTGGGTTATGAATATTAAAGTGATTTATAAAATCTTTAGCTATGTTGTAAATCCTTCAGCACATTTTCAAAGTCTTGTCAATACCTGATCAGACTTGAAATGAAAGGAATAATTCTGACAAAAATGATATCTCTGTAAAGGAAGCAAGGATAGCATGGGATAGAGGGGGGATTGACACAGTGACCTGGTGATGGGCAGGCTACCCCTGTTTTCCTAGACGGATATCTTAATATGGGATAATGTATTGAAGGAGAAAATTAGAAGCTGAAAGGAAGGACCTTTTGGAGGTCCCATGTAAACTGAAAGGCCTCAAGAGAAAAGAAATGCTGCATTAAACTATCTATATTGGTGAGAGACAATCATGAGAAATTGAGGCAACACCATGGCCAACCTTGGGCAACTCCTTTCTACCCATCCTCACTTATAGAATGTGGATACTTTAGGAGCCCCCCAAAATAAAATTCCTACTCATATGCACCCCTCCTCGGCCCTGAAATCCTATAGGAATTTGGTCAACAGAGAGCTGGGAAAACCCACGCTGTTTCACCTACACAAGTAGATATTCTGTAAGAGAGTTTCTAGATTTTGGTCAAATTAAACAATTGGATTTACCTTTTTAGTGGAGAAGAGACCATCCTCCATGTATCTTCCATGAACTTTGAGACTTCTTGTTTTGGTGCGGTCCCACTGGACCATGGTCATCTATAGCCACAACAAAGTTTTATGAGATAATATTACCTGGCTTCTGCTGTATCTTTAGCTGAGCAGTCAAGAATCTGCAATATATGTTTAGGCTAAGGAATAATGACATCACTAGGTCTAGGGTGGGTTTCTATGTCCCTCTGAGGCAGCAGAAGCTCCTAGAGGCTAGGATGTCTGGGATACCAGGGTAGAGAATTAGAAAAAAAAAAGAGTTCCTACAAGTCCATCAAGAGTCTTAGGAGACCCTATAGCCCTCCAGCTCTTGGATCTAAAAATCAATCAGGATTGAGATATGAATATGACCCTTTCCTGCTCTACCACCATGGCCACTTATCCTGAAAATGGACTCAGTCCTATGTCCAAATGGATTTCTGATTTCTTTCTTCCCTAGGGAGTAGGAATTATGAATCATCAGGAAGAATAGGTGTCAGTTGGCATTAGGCAAGCAAGCCTTATAAATCCAACTTACAGCTTTGGAATGAAATATTACATAAATCTTGTGGATGGCCAATAAGCAGAAAAATTGGAAATATTGCAGCAGACACTGAGTTTTCTAGATTTTTATCATGTCTCTTAATCGACATTCTGAATTCCACAGAAAACTGGTAATTGGTGTCAAATCTTGAAGTACCATTGGAATAACTGAATGAAGCTTCTGTTAAAGTTTGCTTTAGGGAGGAAGTGAGGAGTAGTGAAAATAATAATAATTATCACTCAGTTTCATAACACATTTGTTAGTATAGAAAATAGGCTCATACAATCAATTAGCTAATTTACTGAGAACTTGCTGTGTTTTGGCATTGTGCTAAGTACCAGAAATACAAAGAAAAAGTGAAAACAGTCTCTGCCTTCAAAGAGTTTACATTCTAAAATAAAAGACAACAGGCAGATAAATAGGTAAATGCAAGATATAAAAAATGGTTGGAAGGTAACCTTTGAGGCAAAGGCATTGGTAGCTGGCCAGTCAGTTAAAACAAGACCTGGGGAGCTGACTATGGCTCAGATCATGAACTTCTTATTGCAAAATTCATACTTAAATAGAAGAAAGTAGGGAAAACTATCAGACCATATATGTATGACCTAAATAACACCTCTTACAAATATGAAGTGGAAGTGATGACTAGATTTAAAGGGTTAGATCTGGTAGATAGAGTATCCCAAGAACTATGGACAGAGGTTCACAATATTGTACAGGAGACAGCGACAATAAACGTTCCAAAGAGAAAGAACAATAAAGTAAAATATCTGTCTGAGGAGGCTTTTCAAATAGCTGCGGAAAGAAGGAAAGGGAAATTGTAAGGGAAAGGAAAAAAGGGAAAGATACATGTAACTGAATGCAGAACTCCAGAGAATAGAGGGGAGTGATAAGGTTTTCTTAAGTGAGCAATGCAAAGAAATAGAAGAAAACAATAGAATGAGGAAGATAAGAGATCTCTTCAAGAACATTAGAGATATGAAGAAAAAGTTTCATGCAAAAATAGGCATGATAAAAGAAAAAAATGGTAGGGATTTAATAAAAATAGAAGATATTCAGAAGATGTGGCAAGAATATACAGAAGAACTATTCAAGAAAGATTTTAGTATCACCAATAACTGTGATGGTGTGGTTACTGATCTAGAGTCATATATCCTGGAGAATGAAGTCAAGTGGGCCTTTGGAAGCACTGTTAACAATAAGGCTGATGGAGGTAATGGAATTCCAGCTCCACTATTTAAAATCCTAAAAGATGATGCTGTTAAAATGCTGCACTCAATATGCCAGGAAATTTGGAAAGCTCAGCAGTGGGCACTGGATTGTAAAAGATCAGTTTACATCCCAATTGTAATGGAGGGCAATACCAAAGAATGTTCAAATTACTGAACAATTGTACTGATTTCACATGCCAGAAGGTTATACTTAAGATTCCCTATGCTAGGCTTCAGCAAAATGTGAATCAAGAATTACCAGAAGAGTAGGCTGGCTTTCAAAGAAGCAGAGAAATCAGAAGCCAAATTGCCAATATTTGCAGGATTATGAAGAAAGCCAGGGACTTCTAGAAAGACCTCTACTTCTGCTTCATTGACTATACTAAAAATTTTGACTGTGTGGATCACAACAAAATGCATCGAGACCTCAAAATGATGGAAATACTAGATCATCTTACTTGTCTCCTGAGGAAATTTTATTCATGTCAAAAACCAGCAGTTAGAACTGAATATAGCACAACTGATTGGTTCAAGATTGGAAGAGACAAGGCAGCATATTATTACCTTATTTATTTAACTTATATGCAGAGTACATCATGCAAAATGCCAAGCTGGATGAATAAAAAAGCTGTAATATCTACAATCTTAGATATGCAAATGATTATCACTCTGATGACAGAAAGTGAGGAAGAATTAAGAAGCTTCTTGATCAGGGTGAAAGAAAAAAAATGTACAAGTTGGTTTGAGGCTTAACATTTAAAACAAAACAAAACAAAAAACCCAAAACAAAAAAACAACCAAGATCTTGGTAACTGGTCCCATCACTTATTGACAAATAGGAAAAACAAAACAAAACAAAACTGGAAGCAGTGTCAGATTTTATATTCCTGAGCTCAAAGATCACTACAGATAGTGACTGAAGCCATGAAATTAAAAGAGGCTTGCTCCTTGGAAGGAAAGTTATAGCAAATCTGGACAGTATACTAAAAAGCAGAGATATCACCCTCCCAACAAAGGTTTGTATAGTCAAAGCTGTGGTTTTTCCAGAATCAATGTATGGCTATGAGAGTTGGACTATAAGGAAATCTGAGTGTTGCAGAACTGATGCTTTCAAATTGTGGCGCTGGAGAAGACTTTTGAGAATTCCTGGGACAGCAAGGAGGTCAAATTAGTCAATACCTGAAGAAATTAATTCAGACTATACATGGCAGGGTCAAATACTGGAGCCGGCTATGTAATAAGAATATGGGACTCATTGTAAGAGACCCCGATGTTGTGAAAGATTAAAGACAAAAGAACAGAGAAGCAGAGGATGAGATGGATAGACAGTTTCATGGAAGCAACAAACATGAGCTTGGTTAAACTTTAGGAGATAGTAGAGAACAGAAGGACTGGTATGTTATGGTCCATGGGGTCAAGAAGAGTCACATGACTGAACAATAACACGCTATCTTTATAGTCTGCCCTATTTCTTTCAATCATTAAGTTCCTAAGCAACAAGGACTTGTCATAAATCTTCATATCCCTTAGTGTCTATATATTTACATATAGTAGATGATCACTAAATATCTGATAAATGAATTTATTAAGGAGAGCATAATGCCACACAACCACAACTATGTTTAGGCTTTCTCAAAAACTCATCTTGGTTTTAGAAGAGAGATTTCGAGGATGGATACTTCAGATTTTTTCTATAAAACTCCTGTAGGTTCTAAATATGATGAACATTATCTTATAAAGTAAAAAAGAAATGAGTACTGTACTGGCATTAATTCATTCTCATGAAGTTTACTCACATGTAGAGGAAAATTCAAAACACTAGAGGCAATGTCAGAGATAATAAACACTTTTTTTCTACATGGTCACAATAAGACTATTGTGAAAGACAAAGTAAAGGAGATATAAGAAGATTGAAGGTTTTTTTTAAATCATTGTTTCTAATTATATTCATGTCTGAGTCACACTAAAAACTTAGGAAAATATATAGCATGGAGAATCTTTAAAATAATGAATTGAGAACCTGTTTTCTATTTTTCCCCAGTCTACAAGCAACTATTGGGAGTGAGTTTTGATAATTGATAAAATTAGGTAGGGAGATAGACTGTATTATTACTAAATTCCTTCTAAGTCTAAAATCCCATGAGCATGTAAGTCTAGAGAAAGCAATCTACATCTAATATATAATTTTTTAAAACCACATAAAAGCAACATGTAGAAACCCAAATTGGAGCTTAAGTAAAAACTGTCAAAAATATGGATTACAGGAGAAATAAATAAGACAGGAATCCTCAGAGATGAGAAGTGTTCAGCTAAAAGCTCATCTGAAACTCCAAAATTACCTGCAGAAGAACTTCCTTCTTCTTCAGTTTAATTCTTTAATTCTTTTTTGTTTCCCTTAATTTCAGCATATACTCCCTACTCATTACTTCCTAGAGTTTAATGTGCTCTCTTCCATCTCCTAATATTGGCTACCTTAGAGTTTACATGCATATCTACCTACATGTTGTATCCCATCCTTCTTCTGACACTAGATCAATATTTTGCAGACATCTTAAACTTAACATGTTCAAAACTGAACTCACCATCTTTCCCCCATTAAATCCTCCATGCTTCCTAACTTTTCTATTACTGTAGAGAGAACCACCATCCTGCCAGTCACCCAGGTTCATGACTTAGGTGTCCCTCTCAAATCCTCACTCTTTCACACTCCCCATGTCCAATTGACAAGCCCTGTCAACTCTTTCATAAAAGTTCTCATATATGCCCCCCTTCTCTCTTTGGCATTGCTACTACCATGGTCCAGACCCTCATTACTTCATCCTGTACTATCCCAATAGCTAGCTGCCACAATCCTTTCCCCACTTCAGCCCATCTGAGTTGTCTTCTGTCAAACTGATCTTCCAAAAAGATCTGAACATGTCACACCACTATGCAATGAAATCCAATGACTTCCTATTAACTCCAGTATCAAATATAAAATCCTCTGTTTGGCCTTTAAAGACTTTTATAATATGGCCCTTTCTATCTTTCTTATACACACCTGATGCCCCCTTTGCATACTCTGTGATTCAATGACATTAACTTCATTTTTTTGTTTCTCCAAGAACTCCATCTCCTGATTTGGGGCATTTTTCCTGACTATCCCCCAGACCTGGACCTCCTCATCTCTGTTTCTCAGCTTTGCTGGCTTCCTTCAAGTCTCACCTAAAGTCTCAACTTCTGAAAGAAGACTTTCTCAATATTCTTTAATCTTGGTAACCACGAGGTTATCTCCAGTAAACACCTGTAGTAAATTATACAGTTTATCATTTATATATTGTTGGTTGAGTTGGCTGTGAGCTTTTTAAGAGCAGTAACCAATTTTCACCTTTCTATGCATCCCCAGCACTTAGCAGTGCTTGGCACATAGTCTACTATCTGCTATCTACTATACTAAATATCTAATAAATGTTTCTTGACTTGAATGATTTTTTTTTTGCTATTTGGAGAGCAATTGGGGTTGTGACTTGCCCAAAGTCACACGGCTAGTAAGTGTGTCAAGTGTCTGAGGCCAGATTTGAACTCAGGTCCTCCTGACCCCAGGGCTGGTGCTCTATTTACTGTACCACCTAGCCACCCCCTGAATGTGATATTTTTTAGGGCAAGAATTATTTTCATATTATTATTTCATATCTTTGTTGTATTCCTGTCATATCTTCATATTTCTAGTGATCAGCACAGTGCCTTTCCATAGTAGGCACTCAAAAAAGTCTGTTGAAAGGAATTCTTAAATTCATCTCTTTGAAGACTTAGGTTCAAGTACATCAAGTCAAGACAAATAAATCTACTGCCACTATTGATGTGTTAGCAATGGGAATAGTTAACATGTATTAATGATGTTTACATAATTATACACAAATAAGACAGAAAAAGGCATACATATCAGTAACATGAAAATATAACATATTAGCCTGTAATTTTAGAGATTTGCTAAAGTGGTTAGTGATTTTATTTTTCCCCCTTAATACTATTTTATTTTTCCAATTATATGTGAAGATAATTTTTAACACTCACTTTTGTAAGATTTTGAGTTCCAAATTTTTTCCTCTCTCTCTCCTCTCCCCTGTTAGTAATTTTAAAAGCTCCTCACATGTTTTTCTGTCTCCTGAATCTTTGTATAGAACTTATAAAGTCCTCAGTTAAAATTAAACTATTTTAATATGATGATAATATATTATATGCTATAATAATTAAATTAGTTAAAACTAGATTAAATATTTTAATATTAGAACATGCTATAATACTATGTAATATTATAATAATAAATATTAATATTAAAGTGCTCAGTTAAAATTGTGTTTTATATAGTCAGTTACATATTTGTGTTTGTCTAAATGTGCAAACATATAGAATGATATCATATCAATAGCATCGAATTTTCAGGAAATAGCAAATAATATTTGTGACGACTTAAAACAACAACAACAATCCTCTGAACAAACAAGCACATTTATCATAATGACAACAACAACCTCAAGTCAACTAGAAATATTTTTTCCCATTGAAACAAGTGAAATATATTTTTTCCCATTGAAATAAGCCAGTATTGAAGAAGTTAAATTGTTCAAGGTTAACCAGCCTAATCTGAAAGAGAGGAAGTTTACCCTTCATTTCCCCACAGATTCTCTTTAATTTTGAAGTCGCATTGACAGGTGGCCTCATCACTCAGGGCACTACAGACCACCTTGAAGATATCAGCACCAGTGGCCTTTGAAGTCAGAATAATCAACAAGCCATTTGATCCTCTATCAGATGCAATGGCCCCACAGAAAAGGCCAGCTCTCAGGTATACTGATTGTCTATCAAATGGGGATAACTTGATATGGCTTACTGGGGTAAATTCATAGACCTCTAATGGGACAATATAGTCAAGAGCAATTTGCATTATAAGCAGATTTTCACTTAACAAGAGATTGATATTTTCCATTTAAACCCTCATTGAAACTTGCCCTTGAAGATTTCCATCAAAGGATGCAATGGTTAAATATGTATGTATGTACATTTGTAAGTATGTGTAAAAAAAATTGCTCTCCAAACAGGAAAATTAATTTGTGCTTTATGGGCAGATAAACCATTTTATGAACTGTAAATGATGTGATCAATGTTTTACTTCAGAAAAATCACAGATGGTCCAAATAGAGGAATCAGATTCTACTTCCTCTAAGATATACAAAGGACAAAGGGGGAAGGATGTCTATACTAGAAGTGGGATTATTTCCCCCTGAGACAGAACAATTGAGGGGAAGTTATTTCTGAATTTTGAACTGCTCTACTTGATGATTGCTGTTAAGATGCCTCCTCGTTAAACCTAAGAGGGTCTTACATTTTTTCAATTGACTTCTGATACTTAGCAGAAATGTACACTCAGTGTACTAGTTAAGAGTCCACAAATCTTCATTTATTGAGTCTTTCTACTCTTTGCAGAAAACAAACCCCAATCTTAGTGCCAATAGTTAGAAAATTTGTGTTGATGCACTATATTGAAGGAGGATGGGAGCAACATTTATGTGACCATCAATGGTTCACACATGGCTGTGTTTCATGTTGAGATGACTGGATGTTATGCAAATACTGGAAAGGAAGTACTTTTCTCTTTAGATGGCCCTGATTTTCTCAAGACTAATTATACATGTCATGAGTAAAATGAGAGTGTAGTCTCCTCACTGTGAAACAGCCACCTAATGTGCTTCCCATGGCCTGGGGTCTTAGGAAACCTCTTTATTTCCAAGTTTCCAGGTGTGTCATACCTCTGTGTGTATGTGTGTGTGTGTGTGTGTGTGTGTGTTGGTGGGGGAGGGTTCAAACTGAGTCCCTGACAGGGGACAGCTCCCATGATTTATTGGATGCTGGGAAAACAATATTGTGGCTGCTACCTGCACTTCATCTCTCATGATCCTGTGACAGCTGAGGCCTTGAGCCTTACTGCCCCTGGTCATATCTTCAAGTAGCAACTTTGACACTGAGAGCAAATGGAAGGGGGGAAGAAGAGGGGGTGGAGGTATGGACCAAAGGAGGAAAAGCATCTGAGGATTGACTGTAGATAGCTTTCCTGGAGGGGAGATTAATCTGACTTTTCCTTGAGAGCTGTAGAGACAATTTTTAAGGGGCCTATTTTTGTTTAGGTGATTTTTCCTAATAATTTACTCCTTCAAAAATCTAACCATTGTGTTTATGCAAAGCAAAGGAAGGTTGTGAAATTTTTGCCACAAGAGGCAAAAACAAAAGGAAGGGGGAACTCAGCTTATTCTTTTACAATCACTTCCATGGCCACAGGAATAATAAACAGGTGTATAAAGAGAGGCATTAACATTTAGTAGGTTCTACCACCAGCAAAAATGTCTTTATCTAGTTTTTAATTCTTCTCTTTTACTCCTAAGTGTTTATATTATGTGTAGGTAAAGTTGAAATGGGTGTCTACTATGATGTACTTTGAGTTCTGGAAAGATCTTCTCTCCTTCCTCAGTCCAAAACTGTCTCTTCCAACAATCCTTTTTGGTGCCTAAAATTCAAGGAACCTTGCTTCCTTCTCTTACTTGTTTGTCCATTTATTCAATGTTTATTAAAAGATTAACATTGAGCAGCAATACTACCAATTAAACTTGTAACAGTTTATTTATATTGATTTCAACGCATAAAATATCACAACAATCTTTTGGTCATTCCCACTCAGTTCTCATTAGCTTGATGGGCTTTAAAAGATCTAAAATTCTCTGGGTATTCTGGTGCTCAGTAAAGATGGCTTGGCAGTAAACTAACAATGGAAATTTCAACAATATGATTTCATTGCTGATCATTTTTCCCTAGAAGTTTTCTGACCCAAATCTCATTTGTGCTTTGTAACAGTTGGTTAAACTCAAGGGTTAAAAAAAAACTTATTGACCTGTTATAAAATCCCAGATTTTGGGGGTGGCTAGGTGGTGCAGTGAATAGAGCCCTGGCTCTGAAGTCAGGAGAACCCGAGTTCCAATCCAGCTTCAAACACTTAATACTTAATAACCATGCGACCTTGGCAAGTCACTTAACCCCAGTTGCCCTGCCTTCCTTCCTCCAAAAAGCTGAAAAATGAAATAAAATCCCATCTTTTACTTTTATTATTATTAAATAGTAAATTCGTCTCACCTTCAAATACAGTGGAGTCGCCACTCTTGGATTTTAACCCAGTCCTGGATGTATTTGCTATGCAAGGAATGGGAAATGACAGTAAAGCAAACCAAGATCAGTGAAGCAGTTAGACTCAACTGAGAGGGCACAGAGAGGAGGTCCATGCTGGAAGTGACATAGGGCATGATTCTCAAAGACGGGAAAAAAATAAATAAATAAATAACAGAACAAAAACATTTAAGCTCATCAATCATCCCCTCCCACAAAATAAATGTTAAATCAAGAACATATCAGTAACTACCAAACTATATAACTGCTTTCTCATCTATAAAATATTTTTAATAAGAAAAATCCATACCTACATTGAAGGTGTTAATGATAAAGGCATGAGAAGGGAACACAAGTCATATTCTACAGCAAATCAAATGAGTGAATGAGTGAATAATTAATAAGCATTTATTAAGCACTTACTATGTGTCAAGCACTCTGCTAGATATTGGGGAAAAGTGAGACAGTTCCCACTTTCAGGGAGCTCACATTCTAATTTTGGAAGACACACATAGGAGAGGTTCAGATGTAGAGCAGATAGAAGGATCTAGTGGTCCTAAGGGTGAAATGGTTAGATGCAGGGTGAAAAGTGGGGTTCTATGAATACATTGGAAAGTCAGATTACAATGTGTGAAGGTATAGAAGATTTAATGGTAAGGTAAACTGTAAGACTTGGTGGTTCTACATCTTATCAGAAAAAAACATTAGCGAATCCTTTTTCATCCAAATTATATGAGTGGCTAAATCCCCTTGGGTGGGTAGGTAGAGAGGTTAAAGGAGTCTAATGCATCATTTTTGGGAGATAAGGAGAAGGTCTAAGGTTTGAAGTGGAATGGGGACTCTAGGCTCTCTCCCAAAGTAGTGGGGATCATGGGGTGATGTTTAGCCAGGAGGGATAAGGGTGAAAAGATTATTGGCAGAAATGTTAAGGGGAAAAGGACTGTTTATGGTGTTTATTCTCGTTGAGTCCATCAAATAAATGGGTTCAAATTTAATGTCTAAATCTTTTTTTTTTCCCTTTTGGAGGGCAATTGGGGTTAAATAACTTGTCCAATTTTACACAGCTAGTTTGTGTGTGTGTGTGTGTGTGTGTGTGTGTGTGTGTGTGTGTTAAGTGTCTGAGGCAGGATCTGAACTCAGTTCCTCCTGACTTCAGGGCTGGTGCTTTACTCACTATGCCACCTAGCCACTCCTAATGTCCACATCTTTAAAGTCACACAATTGACTGAAAAGTCTAGAGAAGTAGATATCCCACTGTGGTAGTGTTTATTTACAATTAAAAATATTTTATTTAATATAACAAAATATCTCCTTCAAGATTCTCCTCTAAAAAGTTATTTCCTATGCATGTTTTGAAATTCTATACAAAATTCATTGAAAGATGTTGCAATAGAGAAAATTTTGTTTGATGATCCTCTGATTATTAATATCAAGTAAGACATAAACCAAGAATGTGCTCCCCTAAAGTGCTTGCCACTGTCATGGAAGCAATCCAGCAGAGATAAAAGTGGAATTTCTATAGTAGTGAGATCCTCCACATGCTCCTCTTTGCACATAATGATGTACCAATTTCATTAAGTCCTGGAATGCTATAGCAGCTTCTATATGAATTACAATCTATCCAAAGTATTCAACGTAGCTATCTACAGAGCAAAAATAAAAGTGGATGCAAACCACCTATTATCCAGATTATTATGTGTGGTTGAATAGGTAAGTCATAGACTTCTCCCATCTGTACATATTTCTTATATGATCAAGGCAAGGCAACAAGCACATATTGAGCACTTATGACCCAGGCACTGTACTAAGGACTGGGGATACAAATTCAAGCAAAAAAAAAAAAAAAGACTGTCTTTGCCCTCCAGGAGCTTGTAATTTAATGGGGGAAGATAACATAAAAGGGAACTGGAAGTAGAATGAGGTCAAGCGAGATATGGGAATCATAAGATATCCAGTGTGGGGAACATACATTGACAATGGGCTTTTCCAGATTGAACAAGGGGAGGAAGTTGGCTAGATTGCATTTGGGAAATAGCTTGGTACTTTTGATGACCCCAAGTTTTCCCTTGAAGCAAAGGCTCATGCTTTCAATTATCAATATGTGTCTGGAAATGTTGCATCGCTATGATTCAGAGAATGATATAGTATCTGAAGACCTGAGGTTGAAGATTATCCTGGAAGATACATAGGTGTATGTATTGGCAGAAATGTATGTAATACCTGTAAACAAGTAATTATGTGTAAGTAACAGAAAGAATGTCATCAAAAAACTGTATGGCCAGAAAATGAGATAGTTTTCTCACATAGAAGTGACAGATAATCAACAAAAAGACCTTCTACTACACCAACATTCATAAAATTTCAAAAGAATAAGAGGAAATGGTGTGGCTAGGTGGTGCAGTGAATAGAGCACCATCCCTGGAGTCAGTAGGATCTGAGTTCAAATCTGGCCTCAGACACTTAACACAAAAATGAGCCATGTGACCCTTGGGGAAGTCACTTAAACTCAATTGACCTCCAAAAAAAAAATAAGAATAAGAGGAAGCAGGGCAGCTAGGTGGTGCAGTGAATAGAGCACCAACCCTGGAATCAGAAGGACCTGAGTTCAAATCTGGTCTTAGACACTTGACACACTTACTAGCTGTGTGATCTTGGGCTGTCACTTAATTCCAATTGCCTTGCCTTCCCCCCTCTATAAAAAGAATAAGGAATGCCTTTAGCATCCCTCCTTTTTCCCTACTCTCTTGCCATGGCAGATTTATAGGAGAATGCAGAAAAAAAAGTTGCTGAAAATAGGCATGTATATATGGGTTTCCTTCACCATTGTTAGATGAAGTACTCACATTAATGATTTCAAATATTTGAGTATTATTACTCCTCATAATTGCTTTGTAAAAGCTTTCTTTGACTCCACTTCTGTCTCAGTTTGATGAAGGGAAAAAGAATTTGCAAATACATTAATCAAGAAAGAGGAGCACATGAAAAAAATTATTCTTTTCAATGTAGGGGTAGCTTTGGAAGGAAAAAGAAGAGGCCACTTAGGAGAGCTTTGGGATTCAGTGTCAGAAAGCTATTCCCCACCTCTTAGTGGTCTTGTTTATATACTCTCTTCGTGCCCTTTGAGTGATTCTTTACCCCTTTCTAGCTCCACTTCTCCCCCGGCAGCTGGACTGGACCTTCCCTCTTAGACTTTTCCATCTCCCACTATCAGCACTTATGCTCTGTGTCCCATTCCTTGTGGACATTCCTTACTGTAAACCTAATAAAATCGATGATTTTCCTAATGTCTTATTAAATATTATGGTTTAATATAGTACCTTCCATAAAATGAAAATAAAAATTTTCATTTTAACAGAGACTTTATGGGAAGAAGACTTTAACAGAGAATCAAAGGATTTCAGATTTGGAAATGACCTCAGAGGTCATTTGGTCTAATGTAAAGGAATTCTTAGGACAACACTCCTGTCAAATGGTTACCCAACAGTGCATGGAAACCCTTGACAGATCTAATTGTCAGGAAGCTTATGCTAATATTCAGGAGAAATCTAACTTTCTATAATATCCTGCCATTGTTGTTCTGCCCTCAAAGATCAGTCAAAATAAATGCCATCTATTTCCCACATGAAAACCCTTTCACGACATGAAGTCAGTTATTATCTGTTCCCACTGCTCCCCCTACTACTCCCCCTTCTGGTTTCCAAGAGAAAAACGCCTACATCCTTGAACTCATCTTCTCATGACAATGATACCTTTCTTGGGATGCACTCCAATTTGTCTACATCCTTCCATAAAATGAGCTTCCTTTTTATCAATATAGTACTCCAGAGATAGTTTGAATAGGACAGAATAGAGAAGAAACATTGCTTCCTAGATTCTAGATATTATGACTCTCTTAATACAGACCAGAATGCTTAGGTCTTTTTTGGTCATCTTATGGTACTATATTCTCATATTAGGTATTTTAGCACACCAGAACCAACGCAATCTCTTTCATATAAACCGTGATGTTACCCATGTTTTCCTCATTCTGTTTTTCTGTTGTATTTTTCCCCTCGAGGCGATGACTAAGACTTTATATTCATTCATGTTAAATATAACTGAATGAGATTTAGCTCACCATTCCGGTCTGCTAAATTGTTCTTGAATTGCTATTCTATTTCCTAGTGGACTATCAGTTTCTCCCAACTCTTGTCACCTGCTAATTAATAAATGTAACATCGATGCTTTTTTCAAGTAATTTTTAAAAATGTTCTGCTACATCTTCAACTACTACTATGACTACTATTACTGTTGATGAGGGTGGTGGTGATGAATGGCAAAAGTGATATGGAAAGCCCCTGATCCAGCAAATTTCTGTATCACCAGATTGTAACTTTTCCTTGATATTTGTGGATTCCCTTACTCTAACAGACCCAGCTTTTTGTTGTTACTGGTTTTGTTTAAGCTCCTTGATCCTTCAGACTGAAGACCTTGAATTGATTATGACTTTAATTTCTAGTTATGATTTTTATGCCTTCCTATGGATGGCCCATAGCTTCACATATTTGTAATTTCATGAGTTCACAAGACAAAGAAAACTTCATCGAGTAGTGGGCAAATTGCTGGCAATTAACCTCTTTGTATATAGCTAGGTTTTTGATACCTTGGACATGTTCTGCCCCTCATCATATACACTAAGTCACTAACTTGCCAGAATTTTTTTTCTGTTGACTAAACAGTCAATCAATAAGCATTTCTTAATTTATTACTATTTGCCAGGCCAGAAGCAGCAGGGCATAATGAATATGATGCTGGCCTTAGAGTCATGAAGACTGGAGATTATTTCTACTTTAGCCTATATTTATCTTGCTTGTACATACTTGTTTGTATATTGTCTCCCCCATTAGCCTGTAAACACCTTGAGACAAGGAAGTGTGCTTGCTACCCTATCCCCTTTTGTAAATTCCACATGGTTCACCCAGTGTCTGGCACATCATAGGTACTCAATAAATGCTCATTTACTTAACTTGACTTGAATTCAAGTCCTTTTTCTGATACATACTGTCTGGTCATACTGTGTAAGTCACTAAACTTTTCACAACACTCCTGAGTTCCAGATTAAAATGTAATTGGCAGATGTGTAACGAAATAAACAAAAATAAAATAAAATATAGATAATGACATTTAAAAATAATTCTATTTATGACCCACAAGGATCTTTATGCATAACTTAGTGGCCTTTCTTTTTAAATTTGATACCACTTTTCTATGACAATGAATTGCTGCGAAGGTGCCAATCTTATCAAATCAGTGAATGCAATTCAGTGTTGAATAATGCCTGCTTCATTTTTTTTTTTTTGCTTTTTGGAGGGCAGTTGGGGTTAAGTGACTTGCCCAGGGTCACATGGCTAGTTTTTGTGTTAAGTGTCCAAGGCCAGATTTGAACTCAGGTTCTCCTGACTCCAGGGCCAGTGCTCTACTTACTGAGCCACCTAGCCGTCCCTTTCGTCCCTCATTCTTGAAGAGGACCTTGATGTCATGGAAGTAAAGCCTTGACATGAAAGTGCTACATATCAAATGCAGCATATAGGTTGGGAAGCATGAGGGCTAAGAGGAGGACACCAGTTTTGACAATTAAGAGATCCTCAGCAACTTTTGTTTTTTGGGGGATAGAAGGCAAGGCAATTGGGGTTAAGTGACTTGCCCAAGGCCACACAGCTAGTAAGTATGTTAAGAGTCTGAGGCCGGATTTGAACTCAGGTCCTCCTGATTTGAACTCACTGCACCACCTAGCTTCCCCCTACCTGCTTCATTTGTAAATAGTCATGTGTGTGAGGTGCTACTTTTGACCTTCCAGAATGTTCCTCTTCTGAGAGTTCCCTATAACAATAAAATAATAGGAATAATTCCTCAACCATGTGCCAGAGTTGGGGCAGGGGGAGACCATCTGTGATTTTGAGCCCACGTGTTGTCCTTTAGGTCTTCAAGTGTGGCCCTTTGACTGAGTTCAAGTTTTACAGAACAAAGACCCTTAAAAAAGGATTCTAGGGGCAGCTAGTTGGCATAGTGAATAGAGCACCAGCCCTGGAGTCAGGAGGTCCTGAGTTCAAATCTGACCTTAGACACAACACAAAAACTAGCCTGTGACCTTGGGAGAGTCACTTACCCCCAACTGCCCTCCAAAAAAAAAAAAGAATTATGCAGCTTCCCTACCCCTGTGCCTTGTTATGCCCAGAGAAAATCTTTCAAGATTCCAGTTTCTTCTACGCTACACTGAGGTGTCAGAATAGAATTATGTGATGTTCTTATTTTAGCAATCCTTCAAAATGCTTACAAGATTAATATTCATTAATGCATTAATGCCTTGATTGTTACCTACCTCAGATACTTATTAGCTGTGTGACCCTGGGCAAGTTACTGATGCTCTCATAGCTTCTTGTTTTCTCATCTGTAGAACAAGTAGGGTGCACTCCATGATCTCTGAGAATCCCTCCTAGGTCTATATTTACAATCCTATGAGAGCAGTTAGGAGAGGGTCGCAGTTATAATAATCAAATACTCAGATTCATTTGTGAGTTCATCTATGTAGATCTTCCTTTCAGTGATACAGATTGCAAATTATCTGTGTCTCCCCAGCTTTTGAGATTTGTGTCTATGTCTTCACATAAGGTCACCACAGGTAGTGTGTGTATAAGAGAGAGAGAGAGAGAGAGAGAGAGAGAGAGAGAGAGAGAGAGAGA
>NW_027186304.1:83273482-83291842 GCF_028583685.1 Petaurus breviceps papuanus
GAGAGAGAGAGAGAGAGAGAGAGAGAGAGAGAGAGAGAGAGAGAGAGTGTGTGTGTGTGTGTGTGTGTGTGTGTGTACTCAATGGATCCATTCTTTCCTCTGAAACTCTAGGTATAGCCATGAAGTACACAGGCTATGAGTTGTCCTCCTTTCTTGTGATTTGACCAGTGTACCTCATTTCATGATCATACATTTCTTTACACCCTTTACTTTAGTTCTTGTTGGGTCTTTATTTATCATATATTGTAGCCTGCTCCATGGCCCTCTGAGTTTTGCTTATCACACCACATGGGTAGAATGTTAGCTTTAAAATGATGAGCCTCGGTTTCTGGTATAAATTTGTTATCACAAAAGGAGCTTTGTAAATGTAGTTCAATGCAATTAAAACTCATTAAGTGCCAACTATGTGCCAGGAAGGGTAGAAAATGCAGAGGATACAACCTCTGCCTTCAAGTAGCTTAGAATCTAATGAGGGATGACAATATGCAAAAGAAACTGAAAAGTAGGAGGTGACTGCCAGGGGGTGACACCATTAATGGAAAATGGAGGGTTACCTAGAAAGTTCAGAAGCTCTGTAAAGGAAGGCTTTGGAGGGTAATTTACTGTTGTGTCCCCCAATCCTCTGATCAGAGGGGAAAGGCAACTGCAGGAATTGAGAAGTTATTGAGTCAATCAGCATGGTAGTGAGATTTTAGGTGATCATTAGCTTATTCTGGGGGAAGCATGATATTTTGTGTAATCAAAACCAAACAGAGCTGCTAATGGAAAATGAAGTTACCTGGAAAGTTCTGAGCCCTCTATAAAGGATCCCTAAGATAGCCTACGTAGATTTCTTCCTCCTGTTTAATTCAGAGTCCAGTTCATTTTTGCAGTGTCTGTTCAAAAGACAGATCTATATGCTGATTAGGAAGCTCTGTAGGGTATCCAACTAACTGCTTGTCATGATCTGGACAAGAGTCATTCCTCATCCCTATGGTTTTTCCTGGGGACATTGTCACACCATCTCTTTTGAATGATTATGGATATTGTCCAAAAATCTCTGCAACAGTCTGTCTTGCTGTGATCCTCTTAAGAGCCTTCTAGAACAAAGGCATTAAACATACCACCCAAATCCCATCCCACCCACCCTAACATTCCTGAATACAGCAAACCAAATTAAAATATGATTAGAAAATATATATAAATACTAGAGAAAATATATGTAGTTTTCTAAGTCAATATGTACTCAGCAGTTATCTTTATGTATAGTTTTAATGGTCCCATTTCTATTGGAGTTTAACATCACTGCTTTAGAATATATGGTCACTATGTCTTAATTTCAACTTTCTACTAAAAGAGGAGACACCATTTACTGTGTGTAAGATCCTCGAGGTGAGGAACCATTTTTGCATTTTTTGTCTCTGCATTTTTCAGAGCTCTTGGTACATTGTAAAAGCATTGATCAGCACTGTACAATGTTTTTCTTTTTTTAGAGAGAAAGTTTAGATAAAATACAATCTCAATCCTTCTAATTTTGTTGCTTTTGCTTAAATTATTTGGCACAATAAGAAAATTCTTAGACATTTAAAACATTCAATGAAAATGTTAAAAAAAGAATATATGGTCACTTCACTACCACAATGTGACATCGGAGTAATACTTTGAAGTAATCCAAATGTGATGAAATAAGGGCCTGGACCAAGAAATTATGAATCGCGATGAAAAGAAGGAAGGAATATATAAGGCATTTCAAAGAAAGAACTGGCTTAACCTGGCTGGACTCATTGATTATAGGGATTGAAGACAAGAGGACTCAAAGAAAGAGTCCAAGTTTTTGAGCCTCAAATCCAAGGACTCAGCTCCTCCTCAAAGCAAGTCCTAACATGAAACTAGTAAGGCACCTACTCTGGGCTTTCCCACTTGTGGCAAAATTATGGAGTTATTTTTCAGTTGTTCCTATTTGAAAGCTGAGTAAAAATATTTCCTTTCCACTCATACATCTGTTGTATCCAAAGGTAGATTTCCTGTGAAAATGATACTGGTAACAACATTTTCTGGGACTCTCTCCAGAGTTTGGCTATGGTCTGACTAAGCAGGGCAGCACCATTTTGGGGGCAATAAATTTCAATTTCCTGGCTTCTTATCAATCTTCTTCTTATACCTCTGGCCCTGTAGACCAGTAACTAAACATTTTGGAATTCCCCAAAGGGAAAGACAACTGCAGTTTGCTGTCTTAGTACTTTCAAAACCAAATAGTAGTTGAATTGATGATAATAACTGCCGACTGATGTAGCACTTTACCTATGTTATTTCATTTGATCCTCACAATTACGCTGGGAGGGAGGTACAAATGTTACATGTATTTAACACATAGACACTAAAGCTGAGAGATGTGAAGGACTTACAATTACACAGGTCACACAGGCAATATGTGAATCAGAATTTGAACTCGTGTCTTCCAGACTGTCCTTGCTCCCTCATTGTTACTACTCTCCCTGATCCCCATACAACAGTAACATTTCCTTCACAGGCATACTCCGACTCCTACAAGAAGTGACTATAGTGATAAGCTCTCATTCTGTGTGCATGAGCATGGGAGTCCCATTTTTTTTCATCTCTCTAGAGTTAATAAAGGGTTGGGCACATGATGTCTTCAAGGAGAATATACATTTGTCGGGGAATGCTTTCAAAAGGGATTGTGAGAGGACAATTCCTCCCTTCAGCCTAATCCATGGAAGAGAGCTGGAATATAAGGTGCAATTAAAGCTAACAGACTAACTATGTCATAATAGGGCCTGCAAGAGAGTGACAGAGACTGGTCTGCTCATCTGACTACCTGATCTCTGTGCTTTGATCTAGCGAAAGATGCATATCTTTAGATGTCCCCCCAGCTTCTTCCTTCCTGTGTTAACTTTAAGCAAGGCTACTGTCAGTTCTTTTCCCTAGGCAGACACAAAGCTTCCTAAGAAACCAAATTTGAAAGGAGAATTTATACTGGTTACCCTGTATAAAGTTACCCAGAAAATATGTTAAACTAGTGCCCTCTTGTGGGTTTGAGGGAGAATGGGTCCCACTGGACACTAGGGAAGAAAACTTGTAGTGTCATGATAGTGTCTAAGAGAGCAGTGCAGGTGCTTTGGAAAGAGCAAATTCTGCCCTCTGAAATGACCTAGATATAGTCAAGTGCCATCCTGAATAATTTTTCTAAGATGATGTGCAAAGAACGGTTAATAATGGCTAATAAAAAGAGTTTTATAGATTCTTAACTTCCAGATGTGAACAGGCAGATTTCCAACTCTTAATTCTGACAAGATTGTTGCTAGCAATAGAAAAAAAAAAAGTCTGAAATTGTTATGTAGAGCACTAAGTTACTATTTAATAGTTTTTATTCATGTAAGAAAATCTGTTTTTAAGGTTATAGTGGTAGCTTCCACTAATGAGAAATGAGATGTGAATATTAAATATGAATTCTTTTAATTATATTAATTAAATAAGGATATTACATTAAATATTTAATCATATATTAAATTATATATAGTTATACATTAATTAAATATATTTCACATTAAATATTAATGTTAGAATCAATAGGTTTAAGTAATTTTTATCAACAAAAGATCCAAGGATTGATGACTTCTGACATGTGCCAGTTTTCACCAATTAAATAAAAATTCAACAGAGCCAAGTGAAGTTTTTAGGATGAGAATTAATTACAAAAATAAAGTAGCAATAACTAAGCAAAAGTAGAATAAGAGTCTTAAAAACTATCATTTCCTTTACTGCAAATCAAATAGTAAGATCTGATCTATGGGTTTCACAGTTTCTACATTTTTCTAAATTTATTATTTCAGTCACAATATATGAACTAAAATGCTCACACTTCAGGTTCTGAGTTAGCTCAGTGCCATTGATTTGATTGTGCTAACATGTTTCCATAGGTCAAATTGACCCCTTCTTTTATTCTCCCTCAGAGTCACTGGGGTGAAGCAAAGGGACATAAGGTAAAATGCCCAGTTTCACATTCCAAGCAGCTCTGTGAATGTGTAGAATAACTTTGTGGTGAAGCGAAGGAAAGTGTAAATTTTTACACTCCTAACCTGTAAATAAAGAAATAAATCACTTTATATTTCCATCCCTGAAAAGGAAGCTTGAGAGCTTTCACCTTTGACTCTTAATGTTTTCATTCATTCCATTTGTGGTGGAAGGTGTTCCCTGTGAGACAGTAGTCCCCCCCCCCTTCCCCTTTCTTAAGATTTGACTCAAAATGTTGACAGTCTGAAAACTGAACTTTGTGTTAGCTAATTCCAAGTTAGTATTTATTTCTCTTATTTCTCAAGTTAGGGATTCACAAATTCATTGGTTGTACTAGGGAATCATGTTGACTAGCATTACAAATGCTAAAGAGGAACAATTAAAATGAAATCCAAGAATGCTCAAATTTTCATTTAAGACAGTCTTGGATCCACACAATGTTAAAATGTCTAAATTACAACAAAAAATTCAATTAATTATCCCAAACACTTGATGACAAAAATCAAGATTCATGAGAACCTGTTTTTCACTTGGGCAAGTCAATCAACTTCTCTGGGTTTCAGGGATTACACTGGATGGTCTCTGATATTCCTTCTATTTCTAAATCTATGATGATACAACTATAAGTAATTAATGAAAATTGTCCTCAGGTGGAGTGTCCAAGATGTCTACAGGGTATTAAGCCTTAGTAGCTGGGAGGATGATACTTCCATTGACAATGCTGAAGAAATTGGAATTGGAAGCTGTTTAGACATGAAGATAATGAACTTTTAGGTTTGAAGTAAAAGTAAGTACATCATTGTGGAGTTGTTCTGTAAAAAAAAAATAAAATTAAATAAAAAAATTTGGACCTGAAGAAATGATTTGAGGTAGAAACCAGTTTTCTAAAAGAGTAAGTAGGAAGGAAAAACAGCAAAATGAGAATTATGATTGTGCTTAATCTGTGTTTGTTAAATGACTGGCCAACTTAGTAGTTAAGTCCTAGGGAGTTACTTGAGGTACACACAGGTTAAGTGACTTTCTCAAGGTCATACAGTTAGGAATACTAGAAATGAGTTTTGAACACAAACCTTTCTTCTCCAAGCCTAGCCTTATATCCACTGTATCATGATGCCTCCAATTAACACTTGTACTACCATAAGCAAATAACCTTTCAATAGGAACCCAAAGTGGGAATATAAATTCCTATACTCAGAGCCACCATATTGATGGTTAATGAGAGGGGAACAATAAGCAAATGTAGGGATGGATAAAAAGAATGCTCAGAGAGCTAAAAAAAAAATCAGAATGTAGAATTATAAAGTTCAAAGAGAAAAATAAAATCGAGAGTAGTTAGTGGTCTCAAATGCAGCTCAATGGTCCAGAGGATGAAAATAAACAAGAGATCAGCAGATTCAGAGGAAACCAGAGCAGGCTTAGGAAAAAGCAAATAAGGTAAATGGTATGAGAGCAGAGCTGTGGTATGAGTTGAGGGGTATCAAAAGGCCCATAAACTAAAGATATCTCTCTTATTTGTCTGCTGAAATGCTAGAAATATTCATCATCATAATCACTCCTTTGGTTTAAATGCAAACAAATAAACTTTGAAGGATAACATATTGATCTACTAGTAGCCATTAACACATTATCATCCATTAGTTCAGTGATTTAATACATTTCCCCTTAATTTTTTATTTTTCTTTTGAGGAAAGGAAAAAAAAAAGATTTAACAGTTAATTTGGAATATTTTCAACAATGCTCTAAATTTTTCTTTTAATTTTTAAAAAATATTTTTGGTTTCTTACATCACATAGTTATCCCATATATCCTTCCCACTCTGTTTCCCAGAAAGCCATCTGATATAAAAAGTAGTAATTTTTAGAAATAAAAATAAAGTCAAAACAACTGATCAATACATTCAAAGAGTCTGAAAACATGTACAATGTATAACAACTGTGAACTTCCCACCTCCATGAAGAGGTAGATTTCTTGGTTCTCCTTACTTTACTCTGCATCAGTTCATATAGATCTTTCCATGCTTCTCTATGTTCATTATATACATTTCCTGCAGCACAGTAATATTCCATTACAATCATGTTCCATGATTTGTTTAGTCATTCCTTAATTGATGGGCATCTTCTTTGTTGCCAATTCTTAGCTATCATGAAAAGTTTTCCTTTATATATTTTGAAGTGTGTAGTGACTTTGTTTTTAATCAATGGCTTCCTTTTGATATAAGCCTAGTAAAAGAATATCTTGTGGCCAGGTGGTAAAATGCATAGAATTCTGGGCCTGGAGTAAGGAAGACATGAGTTCAAATTCAGTCCCAGACACTTACTAGCTGTGGTACTTTGAGCAAGTCACTTAACCCTGTTTGCCTATTTCCTCTTTTATAAAATGAACTGGAGAAGGAAATGTGAAACCATCACTCCAATGCCTTTGCCAAGAAAGTGCCAAAAAGGGATTAGGAAGAGATGGACAGGACTGAAAACAAAAACAAAAAATGGAGTCTCTTGTTCAAAGAGTATGGATATTTTAAGTCACTTTGTTCTTATAATTACAAATTGCTTTATAAAATGATTTTTTTACATTTCACAGCTCCACAAACAACGTATTATTCTGTCTATCTTTCCGCAATTCCTCCAACATTGATTGTTGCCATTTTTAGTAATTTTTGCCAATTTTTCAGGGTGAGATGGACTTTTATGGTTGTTTTGATTTGAATTTCCCTTGTTATTAGTGATTTGGAGGATTTTTTTTAATGTGATTGTGAATACTTTGCAATTCTATTAAAAACTATTTGCTCATATTCAAAACAAGTATGCACATATATAAACAATTTATGTATGTATATACAAACATACATACACATACCTAGACATGCATATATTATATAAATGGACTATCTTTTAAAGGAATGGCTATTAGTGTTACATATGTACACACATTTACATATAACTCATATATATACTATTTTATATAGCTATTTTACATATTATAATGTGCATATTAATATATAATAGTTATATGTATTTATAGATTATATATATATGTGTGTATATATGTGTATGTATAAAATGTTTTAAACTCTTTATTGTATATCCATCTTTTGCTCTGCATAGTTAAGCTCAGATTTGCAAGAAAAGTCACTGTGGGCTACATCCTGAGCTCCATAGCTCTTCAGGACAAATTATTCCATTCCTTCCCCTTTTTTATGGTAGATGCAAAGTAGGCTTTTAATATTTGAATGCCCTTTTCTTTGTATTTGTCTATCTTTTAATGATCTAAAGAACTTGTTTCTGAATTGAGTTGTTAAATTTAACCGCTATGTGTTTTGGAATTAATAAACTTAGGTTTGTTTGTTTATTTGTTGTTGCTTTTTTTTCTGAAGGTGATGCACAATTTCTTTCAATTAGAATTTCATTTTCTATGTTTAAAAGTTCTGGGCAATTTGCATCTATTATTTCCTTTGTTATAGTGTTAAACTGTTTTGTCTTGTCCCATTCTTCTAGAAGATATATGGTCCTAAGGTTGTCTCTGTGCAGCTTGTCTTTCAGTTCAGTGAGTTTTACTTGAATAGAGAACATATTTTCTTTTAATGTTATTTAAAAAATCTCTTCTTCTAAGTTGTCCTTTACTGCTATATATTTGCATTCTCAATCTTTTGTTTTATTTTTTGTTTCTTTGGTAAGTTTTGCATTGGAGATTCAAATTTTGCTATTTCTATTCTATTATGTTCACTATTTTGCTGTATAGAACATAAATTCTGCTTCCATAATTCTTATTTCTCTTTTAAACTGTCATTAATTATTGATGTATCAGATCATTTCACTTTATTTTGAAGTATTTATTTATAGATATTGTTGTTTAGTCATTTTCAGTCCCATTTGCTTCTTCATGACCCCTTTTGGGAATTTCCTGGTAAATATATTGGAGTGGTTTGCAATTTCCTTCTCCGCTTCATTTTACAGATGAGGAAACTGAAGCAAGCAGCATCAAATGATTTTCCCCCACAGCTAGTAAGTATCTGAGGCTGGATTTGAACTCAGCTCTTTCTGACTCCAAGTCCATCACTCTATCCTACTGTGTTACTTAGCTTCCTGAACTGATTTACTCGTTTGCTAGATCTGAAGTTCATGTTTCCTTCTGTTGTTACTATTTTTCCTTTTGATTTATCTGTGTTCAAGATCTGAGATATTTTTCTTGCTTATATCTGTTTCTCTCTCTCTCTGTCTCTCTCTTCTCCACCCACACCCTGCCCTATTTTCTTTATCACAGACTTCCTTACTCCCTCCCCTCTGATTGTGGTTTCTTGGTGGTTTAATCACAAGGTGACTGAGCCTCCTCCCATAGTGGACAATTCACAGTTCACCAGCCTGGACATCTGCTCAAATTGACTTTTGGGTGGTCAGAACTGGCCTCAGCTGAATGCTGTGCTCTCTCTTAGGCTCAGTGGAATGCTGTGCAAATCCCCATAGTGTTGTATCTTTGTGACCTTTTCCATCTCCTCTGTTGCTCAGGTCTCTGGCCTTGTGTGGCAGCTGAGAGTCTGTTTTCCCCAGTACAGGTTCTTCAGAGCTTTGTAGTATTGGTGCGTCTGGGTTGCTTCACCCAGAAGCCTTTTATTTCTGAAGGGCTATAGTCAACCTGGCTTTTGAGGCCTGAGCAAACTTCTGTACCCTGAAGCCAGGATTTCCATGGCACTGGAAATGGGAAGAGGTAACTAGGGTATTGGTGGGTTTTAATGTAAGCTTGTGTCATATCTTTTTTGTTTTTTTCTGTCTTTCTGTGTGTGTGTGTGTGTGTGTGTATACACACATATATACATATATATTTACACAAATTTATATATAAAACATCAATATATAACATTTATATAAAATTATTCTACATATTCATATATTGTATTCATATAAATTTTATACATACTATATATGTTATTTATACACATATACACACATATATACACATACACACACATACACAAAATGTAATATAAGAGATGTAGGAGGAATGCTGACTGAGTCAATTAGTTCCTTGGTTTTTGTTATTGCTGTTGTTTTTATTTTTGCCTCCTTTTATACTCTGGGTGTTTTAGACCACAGATATAGTTGAAGTTGCTTTAACTTTGGTTTCAAAATTTCTGTTTTAGAGGAATTTGAGAGGTTGTGGGAATCAGAGAAAATGTCTAGTCTATTATTTTGTTTCTAGAAAGCTTTCTGACACTAACCTGAGAGAATTGGTTATTTGGATAAAGATAGAGATATTAATATAATAATTTTGGAATAGGAACTCAATGTTTACAAAATGCTGTCCTCACAACTACCTTATAAGATAGGCAGTATAAGTCACATTAGCCCTATTTGATGAATAAGAAAACTAAAAATTAAGTAACTTAGGCATCTCTCTATCTTTCCTGATCTTACCAGACATTAGTGCTTTCCCCTCTACAAATTTGTATATGTACGTGTGTGCATGTGTATATGTGTGTATATACACATACATATTTATGTATATAGCTTTCCCCTCCACTTTACCACATATAAACATATACATATATTCATATGAATATATGTACACATACATATACATGTATGTATGTATAGGTACACATTGAATGTGAGATCTTTGAGTTCAGGAACTATTTCTCTCTTTCCCATCTTACCGGACATATAATTGGGCAATTAATAAATGCTTTTTGATTAATTGATTTTTCAGATCCAGGACCCAAATACAAGTCTCTTGATTCTAAGTTCAAAAGCTTCCCCTTCTGTACAATATTAGCTCTTTGATCACACCACGTTGGTTATGATAGGTACACTTAGCTTTGGGGTTGGGCTATACTATATAAAAAAGTTCACCCTGGTCTAATAATTATTTTGGTCTTGAAATATGTATACTGGATTTCCATCATGTCATACATTTAGTTTCTCCTGCCTTTCTTAAATTCTTGATGAATTATTTTAGAGGTAAACCATAATATCTCACCCACTATCAAAATTTTAAGACTCTCAGCTTCCATTACCTTTTTTAAGTTAACTCTCTGCTTTTTTTAATATAGCTTTTCCTAAGAGGAGAAATATATAATGTGGCAACCACTAGATGATTAATAAAAAAAGATCTTCATACTCACGAGTGTTTTTTTTTTATAAGCAATTGGGGTTAAGTAACTTGCTCAAGGTTACACGGCCAGCTATTATTTCTGGGTGTGGTGCTGAGTATCTGAGCCTGGATTTGATCCAGATCATCCCGACACTGGAGCCAGTGCTCTTACTCGCTGAGCCACCTGGCCACCCCTAAGCAATTGGGGTTAAGTAACTTGCTCAAGGTTACACAGCCAGGTGTTTCTGGGTGGGTGCTAAGTGTCTGAGCCTGGGATTCGATCTCCAGGTCTTCTCAACACTGGAGCCGGTGCTCTTACTCGCTGTGCTACCTGGCCGCCCTCATGAGTGTTTTTGATGTGATTAAAGTGATATTTTTTTTTACAAAAGATTGACTTGGTCACATTGAGTTCAGGGACTTAGTAATCCCTCCTTTGATCTATTATTGAAATATAAAAGTATTATTTGCTCACTTATGATACAGACATTAATTAGAGTTAGCACAATACAGTAGATAGGATAGAAGGTTCTGTTTGTAGCAAGAAAGACTAGGGTTCAAATTTACAACTTCTAACACTTTTTAGTTGTATGACCATAGGCAAGTAATTTAATCTGTGGGTGGTACCTTGGACAACTCTCTAGGAATTCTCTACAGCTAGTTCTGGAATAGTATGAATACAGAATCCTATGAAATGGCTGTATGCATTTGAAATTGAATTACACAAAATTATAATTATGTAAAATATGGTCATTAGTTCCCACAAATAATTTTATCATTTCATGGAATTCTCACTAAGTAGGTCAGTCAACACACATTTATTACTATGTTCCAAGTAAAATGCCAAGTCACTAATTTGGGGATAGGAGTGTTCTTCCACCAGAAGTTCCATACATTCCATCAGATCACACCACCATCTTTTAGTTGTCAAACACCTTCAGCAAGGGCGATAACAGCATCCAGATCAGCTTCCACAATGAAGGTAAAGTATTTAATTTGAAAAAGCTACCAGATAAGTAGAGAGTGGAGAGAGAGTTGATGCATGACTTTCTAATCACAGATCAATTCTGTGCCAATTGTTCTGCTTTTGACCTGACAACTAACACCAAGAAATTAGAGGTCCTATGCCACTCAACACTGCACCATCCATATGTGGAGCCATTGGTCTCAGTAAATGGAGAAATTTTGAAAGTTGTCGATAAGTTCACTTCCTTTGGCACTATGCTTCCTAGGGATGTGCACATAGATGATGAGGTTGATGTGCATTTTGCCAGAGCTAGTTCACTGTTGTGTGTCTCCAAAAGAAAGTGTGGGAAAGAAGAGGTATCTGGCTGCCTACCACAGTCTCTTTCACCTCCACCTACTGGCTTCTCTGATTTTCTTCAAGATTAGGGTCAGATATCACTTTTTATAGAAGACTTTTACTGATTCTTGCCCTTTCTTTTCCTCCCCAACCCAGCCTGTGCTAGACCTCCTGTTTAGACTATATGTTACTTATTTGCATATCATCATTTGCATATTGTCATCCCTATTAGACTGTGAGCTCTGAGGGCAAGGTCCATATATTTTTCCTTTCTTTATATATCCAGCACTTAACAGAGTGCCTGGAATATAGTAAGTGCCTAATAAATGCCTGTTAATTGATTGACTGCTATGAACTGTTTAAACTTGTCCTTGAATTTCAGTGTGCTTACTAAGTCTCTGCAGAGCAAGATACGTATTTGTCCATAGACCAAAGAGTTTTTTGTATTAATTCAGAATCTGTGAAAAGCTTGAATTTGCACCCTTCCTTACTTGATTACTTGTTTTTGCCTTGAAAATGACAATTGCTGAGTGGAATTAAAGATAACCATTTGAAATCTATCCTACTATTGCCTAGGTCTCTGTTGCCTAAGGTCAAACTCAGATGTAAGAAGTGGGTGCTTTACCTGCAGATAATGTTAAGATGGTGGGTGATGATGCTAACAATAAACATGGGAGAAAGTTTGGGATGTGTGCCATTAAACCTTTATTTCTACTCAACCAGGCTTGCTTTTACTTGTATTTACTTGGAAGAAACAATGAGACACAAAGAAAGTTTTCTCTGAATAGGAAGAATATTCAAGTGATGAATTGACTGAAGAAAGATGGTAGTACAATTGAATTGGGTTATAAACTTGGAGAAGGATACTAAGCCTCAAAATCAGCTTCCTTCTAGTTACCGTGGACTGGGATGGTTGAAACCAAGGACTAATATACTCATGATAAACAGTTATCTAAATCCAGATTTTTTTTCTAAACAGAAGACAAATAAGTAGAACCACACAAACTACATTAACTTTAAGAGGTAGGTTTTCCTTACCATGAATTCATATAACATACACAAGCCCTCTTATTGGCATTGTGGAGGAATTGTTTCTTTTCATGTCATGGAAATGGCATTGTACTCTTCCCTGAAGGGTCTGGCTAGAACTCAAAGAAACAAAAAAAGACAAATTAAGAAGACTTTCACTTTTTAAGCTGTCCTTTTGTTCTACTAAGCAATGCTAACCTGCCATGACAATGAAGTTCTTGCTCAAACAATTGCCTTTGGTCATGAATCTATAGTTGAATAGAATATAAATTTAGAACTGAATGGGTCTTCAGAGGTCATCTAACTCAACCCTCCTCCTTTAACATGTAATGTGTTTGTGTAACTTGCCCCAGTATCACCTCTCTGGGTTTACTTGGACAAAGTTCAATCTATAAGGCTTTTCATATGTTATATCCCTTCATTTATGTACCCATTCAGGGCTTCTCCTAAGAAGATCAGAATCAGGTCTAGGTCTCCACAAAAGAGAAAACAGTCATCTGGTCTATTCCGTGTGAGATCCCTCTTTTTCTCCTTCTTTTCCCTTGAAACCATCTTCCACTCTGCTCCTGTCAGTCTTTGACAAAGAATTCTCCCTTCTGTCCCTGATCCCACTCCATCACATCTTCTCTAGCAAATTACAACCTCAATTCCCTTTTCCCCTAATCTTTAACCTTTTATCTGTTTTCTCTTTCTCTATTGCCTTCAAACAATCCCTTTCCTTCCTCTTTAAAAATCTTGACTAATTGCTACTATCCCCTCAAACTACTGTCTTATTTCTTTCCTATCTTTCCTGTTATCCTCCTTCAAAAAACATCGACAGTTGTTGCCTCTATTTCCTCTTTTCTTACTCATTGTATTGTAGTGGCAACCACACTGGCATACCCAAGATGGCTGCTAGTACAGGTTCTTAGATCTGCTTTACTAGGAAAGATAGTTGTTTAAGGGGGGTAAACAATCTTTTTAATTACATTCACTAGTTCAGTGGAAAAGTCAGCACCCTGAACTTCAGAGGAAATACAAATAGAGAAAATGAAAACAGAGAAATAAAGACCAACAGATAGGACTCTGACTGCCTGAATCAACTATACACTTTACATACAACCCTGGATTGAGGGAGCCTTTACATCTGAGCAATTGGGGAACTCTGAATATATGACCACTCAGAATCTCGACCAAGGAATCACAAGATTCTTCTCATAAGCATGCCCCCAAAACAAAATACCAACTCAGAGTATATGTACACTTCTCAGGGCCAGAAGGTATTACAACCCTTGTGACTCAGTGCCTAATCAGAAATTAGCAAAAGCTGTGAAAACCTTCCCACAAGCAAACTTGCCTTAAGCAAGCCTCCCTTAATGGACTCCATGTGAGGCCTAGTGATGGGCAGGGATTATCTTAAATCCCATTAACATTACATTTATTCACCTTGACTTCTAATTTCTTCACTTAACTGAAACAGCTCTTTCCAAAACTACCAGTGATATATTGTCAGATATGGTGGCTTTTTTCTTGGTCCTCATCCTTATAAACTTATTTACTGAATTTTATACTATTAACCACCCTCTTCTCCTGCATACTCTCTCCTCTCTGGGCTTTTATGACATTACTTCTACCTGTTTCTCCTTCTATCTCTTCCTCTCAGTCTCCCTTACTTCTTCATCATCTATTCTCCAGGTTTGGTCCTGGGTCCTCTCCTCTACTTCTTCTATACTCTTTTTCTTAGGGACCTCATTATTTTCTATGGCTTTAACAACCATTTTTATGCAGATAATTCCTGCAGATATATTAAGCCACCAAATGCCTATTTGTAAGTTTCTTTCAAAAAATATTTATTTAGGGGGAAGAGTCAAGATGGCAGAGTAGAAACAGGACTTCTGCGGGACTCCGGCTTCCGCCTCCCCCAATTCATGTAAAAGGGGACTTTGAACAAACTTTGGAGCTACAGAACTCACAAAATGACATAAAGAAACTAAACTCCTGCTGAAGACAGACCAGCAGGCCAGCAGGAATCATCCAGTGCAGAGCTCTGGGAGCTGACCCCAGCCCTACCCCAAGGTTTTAGCCCTAGGGGGGGACCTGACCAACCACTGGCTGGAGGGACTCCAGATCACCAGCAGCTGTGGTCATTTCCAGAATTGTCAACACATAGATGCAAAGGACTAAGTGGGAGATCAATGCAGTGTGGACTTTGGGATTCAGTAGTTGGGAGTGTGTCAGCCTCTTCCCCTGGGGCAAGAAGCTGCTGAGGAGCTGTGCCATGCAGCTGCCCCCACATGGCAACTTCAGCTCCTGGCCTGCAGAGTGTAGGGGGACCAAACAACCAGTCTGAGGGGTTTAACCTACTTGGATCTGGATTACAGTCTAGGGTGGAAGACCTGGGGTGTGTGACCAGCTTGCCAGAGTGTGTGGAGGCTTCTAAAAGGGCACCCAACTAATACTTTCAGCAGCTGAGAAAACCCCAGCATTTGGTACGAAGCTCTCCTATCTGGTAGCAGTGTCCTAACTGTGGCAAAAAACCCAAAAGTCAAGAAATTGGCAAAATGAGCAGACAAAGGAAGCAAAACAAGCAAAATAATCCAACATTAGACTCCTATTTTGGGGACAAAAAGGATCAAGGCAAGGAACAGGAGGAAGACAATGAAGTCAGAACTCCTGCACCAAAAGCTTCAAAGGAAAATATGAGCTGGTTACAGGCCAAAGAGGACCTTAAGAAGTAAATAAGAGAAGTGGAGGAAAAATTGGGAAGAGAAATGAGAACCATGCAAGAAAATTATGAAATGAGAGTCAACAGCCTGACTGAGGAAAATAACACCTTAAAAAATAGACTAACTCAAATGGCAAAAGAGGCTCAAAAAGGCAATAAGGAGAAGAATGCCATAAAAAGCCAAATTTGCCAGATAGAAAAAGAATCTCAAAAGCTCACTGAAGAGAATCATTCCTTCAGAATTAGATTAGAGCAAATGGAAGCTAGTGACTTTATGAGAAATCAAGATGCTGTCAAATAGATCCAAACAAATGAAAGAATAGAAGGCAATGTGAAATATCTCATTGGAAATATCTCATTTCCACTGACCTGGAAAATAGATCCGGGAGAGATAATTTAAAAATTATTGGACTACCTGAAAGCCATGATCAAAGAAAAACCTAGAAATCATCCTCCAAGAAATTCTCAAGGAAAATTGCCCTGATGTTTTAGAACGAGAGGGTAAAGTAGAGGTTGAAAGAATGGGGGGGGGGGGGGGGGGGCCCAGAGGGGGGGGGAGGGAGCAGCCCCGCCCCCGGGCTGGCAGCGTCGCAGCCCGACCTCCCCGCGACTCTAGCTTCCACACTCCCCAATCCATGTAAAAAGGGGACTCTAAACAAACTTTGGAGCTGCAGAACCCACAAAATGACACAGAGAAGCTAACCTCCCACTGAGGACAGCCCAGCAGGCCGTCAGGAATCGGCCAGCGCAGCGCTCTGGGAGCTGAGCCCAGCACCATGCCGAGGCTTTAGCCCCAGGGCAGGCCTGACCAGCCGCCAGCCAGAGGGACTCCAGATCAGCAGCAGCTGTGGCCATTTCCAGATTTATCAATACATAGATGCGAAGGACAAGGTGAGAGGCGAGTGCAATCTGGACTTTGGGACCCAGGAAGTGGGAGTGCTTGGCTTTTACCCCCGAGCGAGAAACCACTGAGACACCAGCACAGCCTGCCAGTGCCACGTGGCAGCTTCAGCTCCTGGCCTGCAGAGTGTAGGGGGACCAAGCACCAGTCTGAGGGGTCATCGCTCTTGCTTTAACCTGCTTGGATCTGGATTGCAGTCTAGGGTGGAGGTCCTGGGGTGTGTGTCCAGCTTGCCAGAGTGTGTGGAGACCTCAGAGAGGGCACCCATCTAATACCTCCGGCAGCTGAGAAAACCCCAGCGTTTGGGACGAAAACTCCCCTGTCTGGTGGCAGAGTCCTACTGTGGCAAAAAGCCCAGAAGTCAAATCATTGAGTGGCAAAATGAGCAGGCAAAGGAAACAAAGCAGACAGAAGATTCCAACATTACACTCCTATTTTGGGGATAAGAAGGAGCAAGGCATGGAACAGGAGGAAAACAGCGAAGTCAGAACTCCTGCACCAAAAGCTTCAAAGGAAAATACAAGCTGGTTACAGGCCATAGAGGACCTTAAGAAGCAGATAAGAGAAGTGGAGGAAAAATTGGGAAGAGAAATGAGAACAATGCAAGAAAATTATGAAATGAGAGTCAACAGCCTGACTGAAGAAAATAATACTTTAAAAAACAGACCGACTCAAATGGCAAAGGAGGCTCAAAAAGGCAATGAGGAGAAGAATGCCTTAAAAAGTCGAATTTGCCAGATGGAAAAAGAATCTCAAAAGCTCACTGAGGACAATCAATGCTTCAGAATTAGATTGGAGCAAATGGAAGCTAATGACTTTATGAGAAATCAAGATGCTGTTAAACAGATCCAAACAAATGAAAGAATAGAAGGCAATGTGAAATATCTCATGGGAAAAACCACTGACCTGGAAAATAGATCCAGGAGAGATAATTTAAAAATTATTGGACTGCCTGAGAGCCATGACCAAAGTAAGAGCCTGGAAAGCATCCTCCAGGAAGTTCTCAAAGAAAACTGCCCTGATGTTTTAGAACCAGAGGGCAAAATAGAGGTTGAAAGAATCCACCGATCACCTCCTGAAAAAGATCCCAAAAAGAAAACTCCTAGGAATATTATAGCCAGGTTCCAGAATTCCCAGATTAAGGAGAGAATATTACAAGCAGCCAGGAAGAAACAATTTGAATATTGTGGAAACACAATCAGGATAATCCAGGATCTGGCAGCTTCTACACTGAGGGATCGAAGGGCCTGGAATGTGATATTCCGGAGGTCAAGGGAGCTGGGATTAAAACCAAGAGTCACCTACCCAGAAAAACTGAGTATCATGTTTCAGGGGAAAATATGGTCATTCAGTGGAATACAGGACTTTCAAGCATTCTTGCTGAAAAAACCAGAGTTGAATAGAAAATTTGACATTCAAATACAAGAAGCAAGAGAAGCATGAGAAGGCAAACAGGGAAAAGAAATCATAAGGAACTTATCAAAGTTGAACTATTTTTTTTTAAACAATCGGGGTTGAGTGGCTTGTTCGGGGTTGCATGGCCAGTTGTTGTTTCTGGGTGTGGTGCTGAGTGTCTGGGCCCGGATTTGATCCGGGTCGTCCTGGCACTGGAGCCAGTGCTCTTGCTCGCTGAGCTACCTGGCCAAAGTTGAACTATTAACATTCCTACATGGAAAAACAATAATTGTAACCTATGAAACTTTTCTCAGTAGTTGAAGGGATTAGAAATATATATATATATATATATATATATATGTCTTTATATGAGGGTATGCGGGCATATGAATACATATGTGAATGTGTGTATATACATTTACAGGTATACATAGATAGAGGGCACGGGACCAATTTAACAGGAAGGGATGATACTTAAAAGGTGAAATTAAGAGGTGAGAGGAATATAATGAGAGGAGATGGGGAGAGACAGAGTGGGGCAAACTATCTCATACAGAAGAGGCAAGGGAAAATGGTTACAATGGAGGGGAAGAATAGGAAGGCAAAAGGGAATAGGTCAACCTTATTCCTATTGAATCTGGCTTGAGAAGGGAGGGAAATACATACTAAATAGGGGATCTCGCCCTCCAGGAGAATAGGGGGGGAAGGGGATGTGAGGGGGGATGATGGAAGAGAGGGCAGGATGGGGGGAGGGAAGTTGGAAGCACCCACTTTTGTAAAGGGACAGGATCAAAGTAGAGAATAGAACAAGTGTGAGGTGGGATAGGAGGGAGGGAAATATAGTCAGTCTTTTACAATACATCTACTATGTTATTGTTTTGCATTAGCCACACATGTACAACCTATACTGAACTGCTTGTCCCCCCAGTGGGGGTGGGT
>NW_027186304.1:83296842-83309228 GCF_028583685.1 Petaurus breviceps papuanus
GGGGGGGGGGGGGAAGGAATGAATCTGGAATTGAAAGTTTTAAAATAAAATATTCAAATATGTAAAAAAAAGAAAGAATCCACCAATCACCTCTTGAAAAAGATCCCAAAAAGAAAACTCCTAGGAATATTATAGCCAGGTTCTGGAATTCCCAGATTAAGGAGAGAATATTACAAGCAGCCAGGAAGAAACAATTTGAATATTGTGGAAACACAATCAGGATAACACAGGATCTGGCAGCTTCTACACTGAGGGATCAAAGGGCTTGGAATATGATATTCTGGAGGTCAAAGGAGCTGGGATTAAAACCAAGAGTCACCTACCCAGCAAAACTGAGCATCATGTTTCAGGGGAAAATATGGTCATTCAGTGCAATAGAGGACTCTCAAGCATTCTTGATGAAAAAACCAGAGTTGAATAGAAAATTTGACATTCAGATACAAGAAGCAAGAGGAGCTTGTGAAGGTGAAAAGGGAAAAGAAATCATAAGGAACTTAAATATTTACATTCCTACATGGAAAAAAAGATAATTGTAATTGATGAAACTTTTCTCAGTGTGAAAACAGATATATATATATATATACATATATATATATCTTTATAGGAGGGTATATGGGCATATGTGAATGTGTGTATATATGTTTACAGGTATACATAGATAGAGGGCACAGGACCAATTTAATAAGAAGGAATGATACTTAAAAGGTGAAACAGGAATATAACGAGAGGAGATGGGGAGAGACAGAATGGGGTAAACTATCTCATATAGAAGAGGAAAGGGGAAATGGTCACAATGGAGAAGAAAAGCAGGAAGGCAAAAAGGCAAAACCTTATTCTCATTGAATTTGGGTCGGGGGGGAATAACATACACACTCAATAGGGTATCTCACATCTCAATACGAGAGTAGGGGGGAAGGGGATGAGAGGAGGGATGATGGAAGGGAGGTCAGGCTGGGGGGGAGGGAAATTGGAAGCACTCACTTTTGAAAAGGGACAGGATCAAAGTAGAGAATAGAACAAGCGGGAGGTGGGATAGGAGGGAGGGAAATATAGTCAGTCTTTTACAATATATCTACTATGGCAATGTTTTGCATAGCTACTTATGTATAACCTATACTGAATTGCTTATCTTCCCATTAAGGGTGGGTAACAAGTGAGGAAGGAAATGAATCTGGAATTCAAAGTTTTAAAATCATATGTTTAAAAATATATCAATACAATCATTAATTCTATTTTACATGTAATTGGGAAATAAGATATACAGGCATTGGGGCATAGAGATCCACCATACCCTATTGGAAAAGTTGAAGGGGTATAGGAGAAGATATGGGAGAGAGTAGATTGGAGGAGGAGATATCCTGTGGGACCACTATTTTGGGGTGGTGGGTAGGGAAAAAAGGGGAAAAAATTTGTAACTCAAAATCAGGAAGAAATGAATGATGTAAATCAGAAGTTAATAAAGCATTTGAAAAAAATATTTATTTATTTTTAACATTCTTTTTTTAAACATTTGAGTTCCCATATCTCTCCTTCCCTCCAGCCCTTCCACAACCCATTGAGAAAGCAAACAATATATCAATTATACATGTGAAATCATTATAAATGTTTCCAAATTAACCATGTTATAAAAACAAAAAATAAAAGCAAGAAACATAAAGAATGTGAACAAAAAGTATGCTTCAATCTGCGTTCAGAGTACATTGTTTCTCTTTCTAGGTATAGGCAGCATTTTTCATAATGGGTCCTTCAGAATTCTCTTGGTTTGAACAATGTAGCTGATCATCATTACAATATTGTAGTTACTTGTACTATATAGTATCAGTTCATATAAATCTCTGTCAGTTTTGCTGAAACCATCCTGCTTGTCATTTCTTATAGCACAATAGAATTCCATCATAATCATATTTCATCACAATTTGTTCAGCCAGTCCCCAGTTGATAGGCATTTCTTCAATTTCCAATTCTTTGCCATTTCAAGAAGAGCTGCTATAAACATTTTTGTACATATATATCCTCTTTCCTGTTCTTTGATCTCTTTGGGATACAGACCTAGCAGCTATATTTCTGACTTAAAGAGTATACACAATTTTATAGCCCTTTGGAAATAGCTAGAATTTTTTCTCCAGAATGGTTTGACCAGTTAACAACTCCACTAATAGTTAATTAGTGTCCCTATTTTTCCATATCTCCCCCAGCATTTATCATTTTCTTTTTCTGTTATGTTAATCAATCTGATACATGTGACTTGGTACTTCAAAGTTAATTAATTTTAATTTCTTTAATCAGTAATGATTTAGAGCATTTTCATGTGACTACTGATAATTTTGACTTCTGAAAACTGTTTATATCCTTTTACCATTTGTCAATTGGGGAATAGCTCTTACTTTTTAGAAATTTAACTTCATTCCTCATATTTTAGAAAATTTGATCTTTATCAGAGAAACTTCTTGTAATTTTCCCCCAATTTCCTTTTAATTTTGGCTGCATTAGTTTCACTTATATAAAAGTTTCTTTAAAACTTTATGTAACCAAAATTATGCATTTTACTCTCCATGATCATCTCCGCTTTGTTTGCTCTTAAACTCTTCCCTTATCCCTAGTTCTGACAAGTAAATTTTTCTATGCTCCCCTAGTTTATTTACAATATCACCCTGTATGTCTAAATAATCATGTACCCTTTTTGACCTCAGCTTGGCATATGGTATGAGATGTTGGTCTAAACCTAGTTTTCACCAAATTGCCTTCAGTTTTCTCAGAAATTTTTGTCAAATGGTGAATTTTTCTCCCAAAGCTTGTGCCATTGTGTTTATCAAACATTAGAATGCCAGGGTCATTTGCTACTGTATATTATACACCTAATCTATTGCACTGATCCACCAGTCTATTTTTTATTCACAACCAGATGTTTTTATGATTACCACTTTGTAATATAGTTTGAAATCTGGTACTGATAGACCACCTTCTTCTACATTTTCTTCTCTATTCCCTTAATATTCTTTACCTTCTGTTCTTCCCAATGAATTTGTGGTTTTTTTCCTAGCTCTAAAAAATAATTCTTTTGTAATTTGTTTGGTATGGCACTGAATAAGCAAATTAATTTAGGTAGAATTTTCATTTGTATTATATTGGCTTGGCCTACCCCTGAACCCTTCCTGTGGTTTTGATATAATGAGGGTTGACATAAGAAATTAAATGAGAATTTTGGGGGAGCTTTGCAGAAGATGCAGATGACACACAAAGGCCATCAAATAACACAGAGACTATGACCAAATACTTAAGCCTAATTTTACAATAAGGTACTGCAAGTACCTCATAAAAGAAAAAAAATCAGACTTTGGTATGAAGGGAGGGCCCTGATGCAGAAGGGAAAACTCTATTTGTGTCTGAGCAGCTTCCTTTTAGGAACAGCAGCTCTGGGTCTACTCATCTGCCTCAAGTTTCTCTTTTACAATCCAAGCCCAAGGATATAGCCAGGTGCTTGGCCTTGAATGAATCATCCGTAAATGTTAAAGGCCAAGTACCTAGGGCACAGCCAATTCCCAACTCATAATACCAAAACAAAGGCTTTAACTATGACTAGAAGTTAATAAAACGAATCTCACAGGAGGGCCTTACCACTATCTATATATGCAATAGAGGGATGCTTTCCAACTTGTTGGACATGCATTACCACAAACCTGGGCTGGTAGCATAGATGTGGTTCTTGTGGATCATAGATGCCATATTTTATTTTGCTTCACTTAGCCTGTTAACAAGACATCACTTTAATCTGCAGTAAGACTGAAAGATTCCTGGAAAGTTGAGGACAGCCCTAAAAGTTTCACAAGATGGTAAAAATAGTTCTTAGGTATATTCTGAATAATTTTAGATTTTTTAGTGGTCAGTTACATGTCTGTTTGATTACTTCTAGCAAATAATCCCAACAAACTAAGCCATTGTAGGGTGTTCAGATTATAAATTTAGAACTGTGAAAGAGCTTGTAGCTAATTCTGTCCAACCCTTTCATTTAATTTAGGGCATAAGGAAAAAGAACTCTGAATTTGAATTTAGAGTTTAGTTCTGTTATTTATTTTTTGTGTGACTTTAAGAAACTAATTTAACCTCTGTGGATCCCAATTATCTTTTTTCTGTGACATAAAGAGGAAGAAAGATGGAAAGAATATAAAATAAATAAACATAAAATACCCATAAGAGAGCAGAGAGGGATAAAAACAGGATATCATGTCAAATGTAAAACACACTTTAAAATATATGTATGCAGTTTCACACAAAATCTTTTTCTCATTATATTTTAAATGTTCATGTTTCTTGATATTTGTTGATTTCATAAAACATAAAAAAAATAAAACTAAGGAGACTGAACTAGATTGTCTTAATTCTAGTGCTTTTGTGCTATATAGCAAGGCTGACCCCAGGCAGAACTGAGAAACAGGCAAGAGTCATCTTAAGTTACTGCACCCCCAGACTCCCATCTCTGTCTCTCTGTCTCTTTGTTTCTCTGTCTCTGTCTCCCTGTCTCTCTCTTTCTCTCTCTCTCTCTCTCTCTCTCTCTCTTTCTCTCTGTCTCTCTCTCTCTTTCTCTCTGTCTCTCTGTCTCTGTCTCTCTGTCTCTGTCTCTTTCTCTCTGTCTCTCTGTCTCTGTCTCTGTCTCTCTCTGTCTCTGTCTCTTTCTCTCTGTCTCTGTCTCTGTCTCTGTCTCTCTCTCTCTCTCTCTCTCTCACACACACACACCCACACACACACACTTTTCTATATTCTTCATTCCAACATGTCCGTCATTCTCATGTCAACCCTTGGCTTCTAAGGCATTTTTATTCTGTTAACCACTCTAGGCAACCCTAGGCAACCCTAGGCAACCTCTACCTTAAAACTCAACACATTATTTCACAAGCCAAGCTGTGCTGCAGAATGGGAAAATATCTATAGTGTTATAATTGACTATTATCCTCTGCAATTTCAGCATAATAGGAAAGGACTAGGAAATGGGGGAAAGGAAGGAACCTGGGGCTGGGGTTAGAAGAGCAGTATTCAGAAGGAAAGCAGCAGTGTTTTTTATTGTTTAAAGTTTGTTTAAGGAAGTAATGATCTTTGGAAGTAAGGGTATTGAGGATTGATAGAAATGTTTCAGCAGTTCAAAAATGTTGCCCTAGACCTAGTCTGAAAATTTGTGATTAAAAAAATATTTTGACTACTATTTCAATATAATTAATTCTTTTGTAATATTAAGTATTTTATTTTATTCATTTAAAAACAAATACCTGAGAAGCGATTAATTAGACTTCAATAGACCAGCCTATGATACAAAATAAGTTAAGATCTCCTGGTCTAGATTTTTCCCAATTTTCTCACATTAAAATTTACCTGTGCTATTCCAAATTTCATTAAGGTCTCTCTAGAGTTTCTAAAACATTGGCCATTTATTGGACAAATTGATTTTTGCTAGTAAATTAATGAATCCTAACATGTTCTGTTATCCCTTCCCAGTATCTCACTCTTGAGACATCAAGTACATACAGTGCTTAACCCAGAGGTCGATTGCCTTTTGGATATTGCTGACCTCTGATCTTCTGGTGAAAAAATTCAGTTTTACTTCATTCAATTTAATTTAATAAGCATTTCTTATGTACCTTCTTACTTGGTAGGTGGTGTAGTGGATGAAATGTTGGATTTGGAGTCAGGAACATCTGAATTCAAATCCAGTCTCCAACACCTACTAATTGAGTGAGCTAGGGCAGATAATTTAATCTGTGAGCCTCAGTTTCCTCATCTATAAAACAGAGACAATAATAGGAGTTGTTGTGATAGTTAAGAGACAAGGTATTCAAAGTATTTTCTAAACATTAAGCAATTTTAAATGTTAGTGTGATTCTTTGTACCATGAATTGTGATAAACATTGGCCAAAAGATAGAAAAAAGAACTTGTCCCAAAACCCTTTCCTTAAAGAAGGTTCGAAGATTAGCCATCTCTTAACTTTCCATAAACTGTATTCCTTGGACAAGACTCCACACTGAGTACTCCTCCCTTTCACCACTTTTCAACTTTCTTTTGTGTGTTTTCTTCCCCCATTAGATTCTAAGTTCCTTAATTACAGGAGCTATCTTTTTTTTTTCATATTTGTATCCCCAGCAGTTAGCACAATTCCTGGAACATAGCAGGTCCTTAATAAATGTTTATTGGCTATTGAATATTGGCATTGGAGATATAGTAACCAAAATTATACAGTTCCTATTAATAAAAGGCTTATGCAGACAATTAAATATGAAGTATATGCAGAGTGAGTTAAAATTAGTTTCTAACAGGAAGAGCACTAAAAACTGGAGGGTCAGAAAAAACTCTCATGTTAGAGATGGTGCTCGAGATGATTCTTTTTTTTTAAGCAATTGGGGTTAAGTAACTTGCTCAAGGTTACACAGCCAGTTATTTCTGGGTGTGGTGCTGAGTATCTGAGCCCAGGATTCGATCTCCAGGTCATCCCATGAAATGATTCTTGAAGGGATCTAGGATTCCAAGAGTTGGAGGCAAGAAAGGAGGGCATTATAGGAATGAGGTTCCATGTGTTCAAAGTAAGGGAGGTAGGAGATGGAATATAACATAGAAGAAAAAGAAGGTAGGTCATTTTCATCGGTACATAAAGCATGTAAAAAAAATGTATGAAATCAGATAAGAAATACAAATCAGAACCTTCACTTTTTTTCTTGAGTCAATAGCTAAAGCCTTTTCATCAGGGAAAGGATGTGATCAGACATGAGATGTGCTCTAAGAATAGCAACTGGGGAGTCTATGGAGGATGGATTGGAGAGGAGAGAAGCTAGAGAATGGAAGACCAGTTAGGAGATTATTACGATAGTTTAGGTGAGAGATGAGGAGAACCTGAACTAGGGTGACCGTTGAGTGATTGGAGAAAAGGAGACATGTGTGAGATGTTAAGAAGTCACAATAGACAAGATCTGGCAAATTATTGAACATGGAAGGTGAGGGAGGTTAGAGTCAAGGGTGACGCTAAGGTTGAGAACCTGCATGATTAGAAGAAGGATAGCATTCTCAACTGAAACAGGAAAGTTGGGAGAAGGGATGGTTTTGAGGAAGTAGTGTGTTGGTTAGATTAACAACTGACTCTCTGAAAAGGTATTCCACATTTCTAAGTTTAATATGCATTTTTAACATTTTTTCTATTGTTCTCCTAAGTTTTGTCAATAAACAATATATTGCTCAAACCCAATTTATAGTGTTTGCTGATTTCCAAGGTAAAAATGCTCACACTGAAAATTTAACAATTGGCTCTGTTCAAGCTGCAGTACACTCCCAATTTGGGGGAGATAATATTTCTAGCATGTTGAGTTTAGAAGGCCTTTGGAACATCCAGGAGGGTGTAATGGGAATGTAGATTTTTAAGATCTTCCCTGCCCCTACGTTAAGTGCACCTGGAGCCTGTGGCGGGTGGCTTGTGGTGGGAGGCTTGTTTCTCAGGAGATACTTTTTGATTGGGCAGTGGGTCAAGAGGGTTGTTACATTATCTGAGCCAGGAGAAGGCTATATAAACCCTGATGTGAGGCTCTGTTTTAGGGCTCACTTTGAGAAATATTGTGTGATTTGATCAGGTGAGACTCTGGGAAGCCATTGAGAGCCCCCAGGCTTTGAAAAACCCAGATGTTGATGGTAACTGTGATTTGGTATGGATGTAATGGTTGGACAGTTTGGAAACCTGTCTACTTGATCTGTTTCTCTGTCTTGATAATTCTGTCTGTATACTCTGAAGTTTGGAGTGCGGACCTTTTTCCCCTGAACTAGGTAAATGATATATGTTTGACTGATTAAAGCAAGCTTGTTAATCCATTTTGAGTTACTTTCCTTTAGAAAAGCAGATCCAAGAACCTGTGTTGGCAGCCATCCTGGGAATGCTAGGGTGCTTGCCGCTACAGAGGGGATGCACAGTGGTATTTGTTGATACAGGACTAGAGCTCATGAGAGAGATGTGTCCTGCCCGGATATGTAAATTTGCTCTCAATAATTAAAAAAAAACTCAACTTATTTTGTCTATTTTAACCATGTAATCAAGAGATCATTTCTATAGCAATAGAATAGGAATGGGAAGGTCAGTTAGTAAGGAGCATAGGAATGGTTTTTCTCAGCTCTAACTCTCAATGGGAAGGTGAGTGGTAAGGGAGCATAGGAATGGTTTTTCTCAGCTCTAACTCTCAATGGAGGCTTCATCTCCTAATTTTCTTTTCCTTTCTCTTATATACAATCCAAGTCAGCTTAGCTCCTTTAACATTAAGAGCTAGGTCCAGGGATGCCTAAAGACATTCAGATGAATCTTTTAGCTTCTTTCTCTTTCATTGCTACTCTAGCATCAGCTAGAACTGCAAGTAGTCTTTGGTGCCAAGCTGAGATTTCAGGAGCAGGGAAAGAAGGACATTTTCTCAAGACTACTATTGGAATTCCCATTTTGTTTCCAGATCCAACTTAAATAATTATATTTTTGGTAGGAAAAATATCCCAACCCCCAATTCTTGAAGTTAGCTTGCTTTTCCTTAAAAATGTATTGATTGTCTCATGGGACCGAGTGTTTATATCACTTCCTAGTTACCCAAGTACAACACAATGACACAAAGCTCTAGGAAATCTCCAGTGCTTGGCAGACCAAGATGGACAATTCAGGCAAGGGAGCTATAGTCAGCTGAATTGGCTCAGGGTGTCCTTAATTGCCTGTCTTTGTTGAATATGCTTTTGCTGTAGTTAAGTAAATATTCTTTTGTTAACTTTGATTGAATCACTTCAGAGTGTTCCATTTTGTTCCAATATAAACCCTAAACTACCAGGTGACTGACCTGAATTAGATCCAGTTCAGAATACCTTTGTTCATGAAGGTTCAAATGATCTCTTCAGTTAGAAATTACTCTTCCTTTCTAAACTCTCTCATTTCTCTGTTAAATATCTTCTATGCATTTATTCACATTCAAATCTGTTTTCAAATTATTTACTTTTTCAAGTAAAGTGAACTTTTAAAGCCCAAGACCTAATTTCAGAAAAAAAAAGTGGCTGATAAGGAAGGGTCAAAACTTTCTCTAAAAATAAGCCATCCTAGGGGATCCATTTATGAGGTATGGTCAAGCTCCCTGAATGATTTAGAAAAGGAGCAATGTCATGGAATAAAGGACAGTGGCTACACCTTCTGGATGATCTTTAATGGCTAGTCCAATTAGTTCAAGAAGAAAGACTCAATGAAGTTCTCAGTTAATGAAACTCATAAATGTTGAATGAATGGTTTTTTTTTTCCCATGCTGGTACCTATGCCTATTAGTTCTTGTTAGAAGTGTTCCTCCATGACTGCACACACACACACACACACACACACACACACACACACACACACACACACACACACCTTCCTGCTAGTCCCCATCCTTCCCAGATAAAGAACAATTTGAACACTTCATGATTCAGCTTCTATTTACTAGTTTGTATATCTCCATGGGAATGGCCTGAAATATAACACACACACACATGCCACCTTGTTGTGTCCTCAACCTAGGATCTGTCATTCTTCAGGCACATACTCCATTTCTCTCTGTATTTATTTTTGTAAGCCTCCAATGTGTGAATGGTTTATTCATCCTCCCCCTCTCTTCCATGATTGAAGGATTCTTCAACCTCTACTTGGATCAGTTCTCTGATCTGCACTTGTTTGACAGCTCTCTCATACTTTTCAGCTTTCTTTTATGTTTTGTCTTCCATTAGAATGTAAGCTCCTTGAGTGCCGGGACTCTCTTCTTGCTTGTGGAACCCTTGCCACAAAGCCCATTGATATGGGACTCTCTCTTTATTGGTGGAGATGTAAGTTCTACCCTGCATAAGAGGTGAAGTAGAGTTGGTGAGAAGAGAGAATCTCAGTTCTCGAACAATCTTCCTTTGGAGACTCATCATTTAGGCGCTCTCAGTTTCCACCTTTGAGAAAGAAGATGGAAGAGGACAACTCCACTTCAAGATGCTGAAGGAAAAGATGCTGGAAAGTTGTGAAATGTCCTTGTTCTCAGCTTGCTACTCTATAGACTTCAGGGGCATTTCCCCTTCAGTAAGATCCAGGATCCTCTCTCTTGGCTCAGCTGAGTTACCTCATTCTCAATAGGAGAGGTCCTTCATTCTGTATGGTCTGGTATATATCGTCTGATTTTTCTTTTGCTATGATTTAGATAAATGGGTTTCTTTGCTATTCTTTATGTGTATTTATTTTGGAACTATTATTAATCCAGAAAGGAGTCAAACCTTGGATATAGATCTTGGTATCCCTCTTTCACCTCAAAATTACAAAGTAATCAAAAATTAGATAAATGCAATCTCCTAGAAGAACAAAAATTAAGGGAGCAGATAGATAAGCTTCTAGCCTAGTACACTCTACTCTCTGAGGGAAAAAGAGTGGCTTCTGTCATGCTTCCCCTCCTGTCAGCAAAGAAAATGTATTGCAGAGAAAGGGGAGGGGAGAAAAGACTAGAGATGTCTATTCTGCCCCACATTTGAGCCACACCTAAGGACAAGCTCTAGCCATACATAGGCCTCTCTACACATGTGGGACCCATTCCTTCTATTGCTACACTTGTATTTATATCACCATAACTTTGTACAGTGCCTGGCACAGGGTAAGTGCTTAATAAAATTTCCTCTCCCTCTCTCCTTCCTTTTTTCATTCTTTCCTTCCTTCCCTCCCTTCTTCCTTCCATCTTTCCTTCTTTCCTTCTTTCTTTACTTTCCTCCTTCCTTTCATCTTTCTTTCCTTGCCTTCTTTCTTTCATTCTTTCTTCCTTCATTCCTTCCTTCCATCCCTGCTTCCCCCCTTCATTCATTACTTCTTTCCCTCATTCTTTGTTTCCTTCTTTCTCCTTTCCCTTATTTCTTCCATCTTCCCTTCCTTTCCTTTCCTTTCTTCCATCCTGTATTAAAAAATGACTATAACTGACTTATTTTATCACATAGTGCTTTACAATTAATAACTGATACAGCATACAAGAGTTTTCAATGTATTTTGCATCCATTCTTTTATTTAAGTTTCATAGCAACCCTTTGAGGTGTATGCTATGACTAACCTATTATCATATAACCAGTTCCAGAAATAAGGTTTTCACCCAAATCCCCCTGGATCAAAATCCAGGACTCTATCTACTATGTCACACTGGTTTTTGCATATGATGTTCAATGATAAATATGAAAAAACAAATTGCTTTCATGTGGGTCTAATTTTTCTGTCTAAATTATTCTTGGATGTATATACTTCCTCACTTCCATTCAAATTTTCTGTGAGTACATCTTTCTGGTTGAAACATGGAAAAGGGGAGTTCTTGTTTTTTGTTCTATGTCTTCAGCGCCATATTTAACTTGCCCAAATTTTGTTTTGGCTCACTCAGTTCTTACCTGTTAGGTTCTTAATGCCCTCCCACGTATTTATTACTCTTCAAGACCTTAAGACTTCAGACCATTTGAATGTTCTGAAAAGAAGAGAAGTTCATTAGTAACTCACCCAATGAATAGCCAGCAAATATCCTGGCAATCATCCAGGGAAAAATCCCCTAATTCAATCAATATTACCCTTCTTCATTACATCACTGTTTTAAAAAAAAATCAGTTTTGGAAAATCAAAGTGCAATTCCAGGTTTTAGATAGTAATTTAGGCTCAATTAACATATCTAGCCAAGATGGTATCCATGTAGCACACCTTCATTTATAAATTAATCCCCAGGTAAAATAAAATTATAGGTTATATTAAATCTATATAAATCTCATAGCACTAAATGATGAATCAGTTAATTAATTAGCAGCTATGAAAGCACTTTGGCAGTGAACCTACACTAAAGTGCTGACAAATATATTTAGTGCTCTATCTCAGGCTTCATTTTTAATTAGTTTCTCAATATAGAGATGACTATCCATGAAGAGATATGATTAATAATAGGTGTAAACCTGGAATGAGGACAGGAGTTGAGTGTCATAGGGGTCTATCCTTGGTTCTATTTGATATTTTTAAATCAATGTCTTAAAGGAAGGCAAACATGTTATAACTATCACATTTTAAAATTGCATGAAGCAGAGAGAGATCACGAAGACATTGGATTACAGAATCTGGATTCAAAAAATCTTGATAATGTAGAACAATGGGACTAATCTAAAAAAGAAGTGTAATAATGATAAATATCAAGTCCTATATTTGAGTTTAAAATGCAATTGTACAAATATGTTAAAGAATAAAGGAGTTATGGTGAGTAAATAATTTCTGTGGAAAAAATTCAGAAAATTTAGTGGACTAGAAACTCAAAATGTCACCAGTGTAGTGAGAAGGGAAAGATAGGGAGAGAAAGAAAGAAAGAAAGAAAGAAAGAAAGAAAGAAAGAAAGAAAGA
>NW_027186304.1:83309238-83317192 GCF_028583685.1 Petaurus breviceps papuanus
AAGAAAGAAAGAAAGAAAGAAAGAAAGAAAGAAAGAAAGAAAGAAAGGAAGGAAGGAAGGAAGGAAGGAAGGAAGGAAGGAAGGGAGGGAGGGAGGAAAGAAGGAAGGAAGGGAGGAAAGAAGGAGGGGAGGAAAGAAGAAAGGAAGGAAGGAAGGAAAGAAAAGGAAGGAAGGAAAGATGGAAGGAAGGAAGCAAAGGGAAGAAAGAAAGAAGGAAAAAAGTAAGGAAGGAAGAAAGGAAGGGAGGGAGGAAGAAAGAAAGAAAAAGATTATTTGATTTTAGGTGTGATTAAGAGTAGCATAGTATCTTGAATGAGTGAAGTGAGATGACCGTATGCTTTGCCTTTGGGAGTATTGTTTCATTCTCAGCGTCCCATTTTGAAAAGGACACTCACTGATAGGCTGAAGTACACCCAAAAGAGGATACAACCGAGATGATGAGACTCAAAACCTTGTTATACAAGAATCAGTTGAAGGAACCGAGAATTTACAGCCAAGAGACTTATAGAGGGAAGTAGTGAGGGATTGTAATTGTCTTCTTGTATTCAATGGGGAAAACAGCATTAGATTTATTTTCTTTTGCCCAGTGAACAGAGCTAGGAACTGGAGCTGGGTGGAATTTACAGAGCACCAGTTTTTGGCTCAATGTAAAGAACCATTTCCTAATAATCAGAACTGTCCAAAAGAGGAATGTGACTAGAGGCCTTCAAGCAGTGGCTGGATGCCCACTTGTTCAGAATGAAATAGAGAAGATTTCTTCTCAGAAATGGACTGGTCCACTTGACCCTTCCAAATTTCAGGTTTTCTGCTTTTATGACTTTATACTGTCCTCATTTTTCCCCTCAGTACTTCCTTGACTTTGTCTCCATTACCTCATCCTTTTTTTCTCTCTACTATAGTGAAGCTACAGTAATGATCAAAGAGCATTAGAGTCTTAAAGGAAGGTAATTGATACAATTACATCCAGTGTACTCCCTAGAAGAACTTATGAGTTCAAACCAAGACACTGTCACCAGCTCATTGTCAGAACTTAGTGTCAGGATCTGCACAATAGATTTACTTATAACACTTCCCAGAGATGTTCTCTCAGGATGACTGGGTAAGTTTCCTTTGGCTTCACAAACACCAAATGCTAAACAATGACAAATGATTTTCCAAATGCATTCCACTTGAATGAGGGCAGGAGGTCTGGGAAATTACTCTTCCTTCAAAATGTCAATCACATTGACTTCAGTAGAACTAGAAAGATACCTAGTGTATATAATTTCTAACTTGTAGGAAGTGGTAATTAAACCTAATTTCTTTTGGAGGGAGCCTGAGGGAACTGTTCAGAGAGTGAGTGGGTAGTAGAACCCGTTCTGTCTTTTCGAAGTGAAAACTGACTTTATATTTGTATTTTTTTGGAAGGTGAGTTAAAGGAGGAAGTAAGTTTGAGCTGGGAGTATTTTTCTTTTTACTCTTGTACACAAGCCTCTTGTCCATTCTTTGGCTACCTGGAAGAATTGTGGTTATTCTTTCTCTGCATGAGACCTCTTTGATCTATCCTAAACACCATTAAGTTACCTATATGAGACATCATATTCAGACAACTATAGAATTTCACTGTAGGATGTTAGAAATTATTATGTATTCAATTCAGTTCCAAAAAGATTTAAGTGTCTATCACCTTTCAGGCACTCTTTGAGGTACTGTGAATATGTAAAGAAACAAATAAAAATGAAAGTTCCCTATCTCAAGGATTTAACATCTGGTACACAGATTATTGAGTACAAAATAGAGAAAATGTAAATATAAGATAATTTGTTGATGTGCCAAGAACACAGAAACTGGTAGAATCAAGAAATCAAGAAAGGACTTATAGAGGAGGTGGTGACAGAGCTAGGTCTTGAAGAAAGCTATTGATTCCAACTACAGGTCAACACCTTCTCTCTGCAGTTCATACTATTAGAGAGATACCTAGAGCACTGTTTAAATGACTTGCCAACATGCATCCAAGAGCTAGGTCTTCCTGGTTCTGAGGCTCCACTTCCAGTCAGCAAGGATAGCTCTATCCCAGCACCTGGGGCAGAGTATTCTTTGCTGAGCAAGGTGAATTAAAACAAATCCCTAAGTATTTTATAACCAGCCATGGCCCAGATACCAGACTTTTTACTGTCCAAGGAGAAACCAAGGTTCAGAGCTTCAGTGTGGGGATATTTGAAGAGATCAGACCAATATTCTGGCTTCCTCCAGAGGCACTGGTCTCTTGCTTCAAGAAAAAGTATCACTGCCTTGTGACTGGTAGACATTCTTCTCTTCCTCTTAGAATCCCTGTTATGTGGATTTGAAGGATGCTTAGGTTAAAAACTTCCTTCCCCTGCTAACACTCCCTGCTCCATCCCATCTATCCATGTCAGCCTTACTCTTTTTATATTGCTATATTGCTCATCTCTCCCTTTCCATTGACAGGGATTTCTGGACCCCACATTTGGTTGCCACTGCCCTTTTTATTAGACCTCTTTTCATTCTTTCCATCTTCTTATAATCATGGAAACCTAGCTCCTCCCAAAGACAAGTCATTCATGGACAGTCTCTTCAGCACTCCTTCCTCTTCTACTGTAATGTATTGGTCAGTAGAAGGAAACTATGCTCCTTGCTCATTGTTACTGTTCTGACTTTGCTGCTGCCGGTACTCAGCTACCTTTCTTCCTTGAAGTTTCACTTCATACAGAAAGATAACCCAATAGATTATGGTGTCAGTTATCTACCAACCCCTAGGTGGGGAGGAGCAGGAAGGAGGAGGTATATAATTCTCTCTCCTTTCTCAAGGAGGCCAATACCTGGCTAACATTTCTCCTTTATACCCCATTCCCCCAATCTTATACTTGGTGCAATCAATGTACAGGTTGCTGTTCACTTTCTTGGTTCCTCTGATCTGCCTATTCATCTACCCCAGTCAAATACAGAGGGGTAATATTACCCTGATCTCATCATTATAAAAAATATTTTATCTCTAGGATTCAACTCTGAAAGTCCTCTGTCTCATTATCATCTCCCATCCTTTTATTTCTCCCCAATTCTCACCTCTTTTGAATATAGTCTTCATCTCTACCACAAGCTCCAGTCACTCCACCCTTCCCTGATTTCACTATTGCTCATCCCTACTCTCCACCAGGACTTCTTAAACTTTTGCCACTTGTGACTCCTTCAGTATTTCTTTAATTGTGGGTCTCAACCCCATATGGAGTCATGCCCCACAGTTTAAGAAGCCTTGCTCTAGACTGACTTTCCTCCCATAACACTTTAGGTAAACAATTGAATTTTGAGCTCTCCTCTACCCACATTCCATCCTTCTCCAAAAATCAACTCTAGGTTGATCCCAGTATCCATCTGCTTTGCTCTAATTTAGGCGCTGCTGGATAAAATCATACAATACTACTAATTACAAATATATATATTTTACCATTGAATCAATTAATCAGCAAGTATTTCTTAAGAACCCTCTTTGTGCTAGGCACTGTGTTAGATTCTAGGGAAAAAATATAATAATAGTAATAACTAGCATTATTTCATGCCTGTTATGTGCTACATAGTCCCTGGTACATAGTGCTATATAAATGTTAACTATTATTATTAGACACTATGCTAAGTGATTTACAATTATCTCATTTGATTCTCACAACAACTCTGGGAGATAGATACCATTATCATCCTTATTTTGTATATGAGGAAACTGAAGCAAACAGATTAAGTGGTTTGCTCAAGGTCACACAGCTATGTGAGACCAGATTTGAACTTAGGTCTTCCAGACTCCAGACTCAGCACTCTATACACTGTGCCACCTAGCTGAGTCTAACACAAAACAAAATCGCCCTTTTATCTAGTTTAAATTCAAGATACAGCTTAAATCTCATCTTCTGTAGGAGGACTTTCCAATTTCCCTAGCTCCTAGTGTCTCCTCCTTTGAAATTACTTTTTTATCTACTTTATCTATATCTTACACATACTAGCTATTTTGTGCCCTTCCTATTACAATGTAAAGAGCTAGAGGCCAGTGCCTGGTTTTGCGATTTTTCACAACTGCAGTACACAGTGCAATGCCGGCAGATAGAGAACAGTTAATAAATGCTTCGTGGATGAATGACTGGCTATGTTCTATTAAGGCAAAAGGAATGCACATATATGAATACATACAAAATAAATATAATTTTTATGAAATACAAGCACCTGGACCATTCTGAGCTGCATGGCAAGCTTTATACTTTTCCCTAATTGAAAATTCTAAAATTTTCTATCATATCTCTTTTTCTGAACTTTTTCTCTTCTCCCCAAGGCTCTTACACTAATCCTGAATTCCTCTCTGCCACAAACTTCAATTCAAACTTTACTGAGAAAAATAAAGATATCTACCAACTCCTTCTTTTCCCCAATTCTACACCTTAAATCCCCTCAAAATCACACACACACACACACACACACACACACACACACACACACACACCCCTCATTCTCTCCTTCTCTGCTCCAGTCTCAGTTACTGGTCAAGACCAATCCTGCATAGATCCTATCTGCCTTTACTCCTAACTTCTCTGGAATCTTGTCCCATTAATCACCCTTTCTCTTTCCAATCTTTGGTCTTTATTCACTGGTGCCTTCCCTGTTGCCTACAAACATGTACATATATCCCACATCCTTAAAAAAAAGCAAAAAAAACCCTTAAGTTATCTCTGCTATGCTCCAGGAACTCTGTCCTGGGCTCCCTTTTCTTCTCTCTATACTCAGTGATTTCATCAGCTACCATGAGTTCAATTATCATCTCTATTCAGAGTTACTAGTTCTACATGTCCAGTTCTCATCTTACACCTGAGCTATATAACCTCATATTATCAACTTTCTGCTACAAAGGTCCACCTGCAACTTGTAATGGTAGAGCTCTCCAGTGGAATATAAGCTCTTTAAAGGTAAGAACTGATTGTTTTTTTGTTTTCTTGTTTGTTTTTTACTTTGTATAGTCCATGTGTAACACAGCATTTTGTACACAGGGACAGGGATGGAGATTGGACCAGTGACTTCATTGACTTAGGGAACTCCTAATGAGGTAACTGCCTATACCAATTCATGTTGGCCCCTACTCTGTAGCTTGTTCATCCTTCCTTCTCGAGAGGACCAATGACATCAGGAAGGTGATGTCTTGACTTGCAGGTGTCTTGGATTTAAGTGATGTGGGGTTGTGTAAAGTCATCAGTCTCACTCTCTCCTCCAGTTATTGGAATCTAGTGGCAAGATATGGGTCAGAATGACTGGTGATGACCTCAGAAGCAGTGGAAATGCACGTTGCATTTCTTTAAGGTTTTTAAGCTAATGTCTTTCCCAAGTCTCAGTCTGAGGCAACACCCATTCAGTGATTAAAGGTTAGGTAAGAATTGAGGCAAAAGACAACCTAGTTTGCCTTCATAAAAGAATCAGTCTGGGAGGGGAAGCCCTTCAGAAGTGCTGGCCAGATTGTTAAGCAGAGTACTAGAAGATTCTGGGACTTGCTGAAAGTCTTATAGCCAGGTCAGAGGCAAGACCTGCACAAGTATTACTGACTTCAAGGTCAGGTGCTTCACCACACTGTTGTTGAATTTATTTAACTATAATGTTGGCCATGGTGGAGGATGAGCTACAGGGATAGCAGACCACTCCAGTATGGCAATTTGAAAAGAGAATTCATAAAGGAGGCAGATAAACTGGCAAAAAGGATTCGCCAAAGAAGCCAATGAAAGAATAATTTTGCTTTACTGTATTAATATAGTTTTGTGTCTATATAGTTTGAGTAAATACAGTGATCAAATTACCTTGGAGAGTAATAGAGTAGAAATAAAATTGTTCACATATAGGTTCCTCTTTCAAACAACCTGAGAAATTTGCCTGTAAGAAAAAATTCATTTTGGGGGTGGAACCAAGATGACAGAGTAGAAATAGGACTTCTGCGGGGCTCCTGTTCCCACCCCCTACAATTCATGTAAAAGGTGACTCTGAAGAAACATTGGAGGTACAGAACCCAGAGAAGCTAAGTTCCCACTGAGGACAGCTTGGCAGGCCGGCAGAAATTGGCCAGTGCAGAGCTCTGGGAGCCGACCCCAGCCCCAAAGGAGCCAGAGGTTTTAGCCTCAGGGTGGGCCTGACCAACTGCTGGCTGGTGGGACTTCAGATCACCAGCAGCTGTGGGGGTTTCCAGAATTATCAACCCATAGATGTTATGGACAAAGTGAGAGGTCAGTGCAGTGTGGACTTTGGGACCTGGGAACTCAGGTCCCAATTCAGGAATTCTCACCCCCAGGGCGAGAAGCCTCTGAGGTGCCACAGCTATGCAGCCTCAGCCCTGTGGCAGATTCAGCTCCTGGCCTGCAGATTGTAGCAGTACCAAGTGACCAGTCTGAGGGGTAATCGCTCTTGCTTTAACCTGCTTGGATCTGGATTGCAGGGTGGAAGTTCTGGGGTGTGTGACCAGCTTGTCAGAGAGTGTGGAGGCTTCACAGAGGGCACCCAACTAATACCTTTGGCAGCTGAGAAAACCCCAGCATTTGGTATGAAGCTCCCCTGTCTGGTGACAGAGGCCTACTGTGGCAAAAAGCCCAAAAGTCAAGTAATTGAGTGGCAACATGAGTAAATGAGGGAAGCAAAGCAAACAGAGGAATCCAACATTAAAATCCTATTTTGGGGACAAAAAGGATGAAAGCATGGAACAGGAGGAAGACAGTGAACTCACAACTCATGCACCAAAAGCTCCAAGAAAAATACAAGCTGGTTGCAGGCCAAAGAGGACCTTAAGAAGGATTTTGAAAAACAAATAAGAGAAGTATAAGAAAAATTGGGAAGAGAAATGAGAACAATGCAAGAAAATTATGAAATGAGAGTCAACAATTTGACTGAAGAAAATAACATCTTAAAAAATAGACTAACTCAAATGGCAAAAGAGGCTCGAAAAGGCAATGAGGAGAAGAATACCATAAAGAGCCACATTTTCCAGATGGAAAAAGAATCTCAAAAGCTCACTGAAGAGAATCATTCCTTCAGAATTAGATTGGAGCAAATGGAAGCTAATGACTTTATGAGAAATCAAGATGCTGTTAAACAGATCCAAACAAATGAAAGAATAGAAGGCAATGTGAAATATCTCATTGGAAAAGCCACTGACCTGGAAAATAGATCCAGGAGAGATAATTTAAAAATTGTTAGACTACCTGAAAGCCATGATCAAAAAAAGGACCTAGAAATCATCCTTCAAGAAATTATCAAGGGAAATTGCCCTGACATTTTAGAACCAGAGGGCAAAATAGAGGTTGAAAGAATCCACTGATCACCTCCTGAAAAAGATCCCAAAAAGAAAACTCCCAGGAATATTATAGCCAGGTTCCAAAATTCCCAGATCAAGGAGAGAATATTACAAGCAGCCAGGAAGAAACAATTTAAATATTGTGGAAACACAATCAGGATAACACAGGATCTGGCAGCTTCTACACTGAGGGATCAAAGGGCTTGGAATATGATATTCCAGAGGTCAAAGGAGTTGGGATTAAAACCAAGAGTCACCTACCCAGCAAAACTTAGTATCATGTTTCAGGAGAAAATATGGTCATTCAGTCGAATAGAGGTCTTTCAAGCATTCTTAATGAAAAAAACATAGCTAAATAGAAAATTTGGCATTCAGATACAAAAAGCAAGAGAAGCATGAGAAGGTAAACAGGGAAAAGATATCATAAGGAACTTATCAAAGTTGAACTATTTACATCCCTTCATGGAAAAACAATAATTGTAACTTATGAAACTTTTTTCAGTATGAGAATAGTTAAAGGGAATATAGATAGACAGACAGATAGACAGACAGACAGACAGATAGATAGATAGATAGATAGATAGATAGATAGATAGATAGACAAACAGATATAGATAGATAGATAGATAGATAGATAGATAGATAGATAGATAGATA
>NW_027186304.1:83317592-83330624 GCF_028583685.1 Petaurus breviceps papuanus
TAGGAGGGAGAGAAATATAGTCAGTCTTTTACAATATATCTACTATGGTAATGTTTTGCATAGCTGCACATGTAAAACCTATACTGAACTGCTTATCTTCCCAATAAAGGTTGGTGACAAGGGAGGAAGGGAATGAATCTGGAATTCAAAGCTTTAAAATAAAATGTTTAAAACATATATATATATATATATATACTATTAATATTATTTTACATGTAACTTTGAAATAAGATATACAGGCACTGGGGCATAGAGATCCACCTTGCCCTACTGGAAAGTCAGAGGGGGTATGGGAGAAGATATGGGAGACAGCAGATCGGAGGAGGGGATATCCAGTGGGATCGCAATTTTGGGATGGTGGGTAGGGGGAAAATCGGGGAGAAAATTTGTAACTCAAAATCTTGCAGAAATGAATGATGTAAACTAGAAGTTAATAAAGCATTTGAAAAGAAAAAGAAAAAAATGCATTTGAAATTTATTAGACCTTGGTTAAGGAACAGGAGTGTATAGAATTATAGTGGTTTCTTAAAATTAAAAATTGCTGGGGCAGTCAGGTTGTGCAAGGAGTAAGAGCGCAAGCCCCAGAGTCGGGATTACCTGGTATCAAATCCAGGTTCAGATACTTAGCACTCACCCAGAATCACCTGGCTGTATAACCTCGAGCAAGTTACTTAACCCCAATTGCTTTAAAAAAAAAATTTAAAACTGCCCAGAACATTTGAAAACCAAAACAAAAGTAATTGGTTATTCTGAACTAGACTTAACTCAAATTGGTCCAGTAATTCAGGGGTTAGAATGTAATGAAACACTTATGGCCTATAAATACAATAAACATGACTTTACTAATAACAAAGGATAGGAAAGAAGGAATAAAAGATAATAAGTGATTATTATGTACTAGTCATTATGCTAAGCTCTGGTGATACAAATGCAAGCAAAAAAAAAAAAACCACGACAAAAAAGGGTAGTTCCTCTCCTAAGGGATCTGACCTTCCAATGGGGAAAGATTACACAGAAAAGGGAGCTGACAAACAGAGGAAAGTTTGAGGAAGAAGGTACCCAGTGCAGGGAAATGGTTTTGAAGTCAGAAAATCATGAAAAGGATCAAGAAGAGAAAGAAAGTTCGCTTGCCCCCCGCCCCAAAATGGATTTCCCAGAAGAAACTCACTAATGCAAGAAGTAAGCCAGTCTTATGGAGAGATATTCAAGGATGAGAAGCCAACAAAGGTGGTCAAATGGATAAAAAGGATATAATTTCTAAGCCTAAAAATGTACTGTGGAGCATTTTACACAGTCCTGGCAAATAGAAGACCCTTAATAAATGTTTGTTGATTTCTTGTTCGACCTGTGACTTCATTGGCTTAGGGAACTACAAACAAGAAAAGTTCTCTGCAACTTAAGAGTCAGAAAATTGCCTAAACCACTGAGAGGTTAGATGACTTAAACAGGGTCACATAGTCTGTATTTAACAGAGGCAGAATTTGAAGTCAGATCATCTTAGTTCTGAGGCCAGCTCTCTATCTGCTACTAAAATGGCAACTCTCCTGTGCCTCCATATTCACCATGGAGACATCCCTAAAAGACAATAGGATGTCCACTAAAACCTCAGACACCAATTCTCTGTACCCTGGACTTTTTAAAAGAAATTATCGATTTTATTTTTAATTTAAAAAATAAAACAATTATTTCCATAACAGAATTTTTTTAAAAAAGATGATTGCATGTGAAACTACAAATCTATTATGTACAACTTGCTACTCCTTTTGAACACATAATAAAGTTATCATGTAACATTTTTTTACTTTTTTTCCCTATCCCCTCCCCACTATGAGATGACTTAAGAAGCAAGGAAGCTAGACCAATGACATTATTGAAAATTATCTCCTCACCCCATGAAGGAAACCAGCTCAGACGACATTAAAGATGTGCTGATCTTACCATATTGACACTTGTATGATAATTTCTGCAAGACATTTCACATAGATCATTGCATTTGGGTCTCACAACAGCCTTGTGAGCTAGGTGCTACAAGAGTAATAACTACAGGGGCAGCCAGGTGGCTCAGCGAGTAAGAGCACTGGCTCCAGTGTTGGGATGACCTGGGGATCAAATCCGGGCTCAGATACTTAGTACCACACCCAGAAATAAGTGGCCATGTAACCTTGAGCAAGTTACTTAACCCCGATTGCTAAGAAAAAAAAAGAATAATAATTACATTTCAATGATGAGGAAATTAAGATGCAGAGAAATTAAGGGATTTGTTCAGTGTCACAAACTCACATATAGTGACTGAGATAAGATTTGAGCCTGGATTTTCTTGACTTCGTTGCCAGTACCATATCAGCTTGAGCTTTTTGCCTCCCAATGTACTGAACTGAAAAAGAACTGTGGGGCAGGGAAGTATCCCTATACAAGCCCCAAAATATGTCAGATTTCACCTGTGGTCTAATTTTGAATGAAGTTTTTGTTAATTCCTGAAATTTGGAGTCAATGATGTCAATTTTTGACAGACTAATAATAATTGCAGCTTCTATATAACTCAGAAGTCTCACTCCTTTTCCTTACAATTGATACTATAGAACAGGAGCTCAGTTATTGTCATTAAGGATGAAGGATGATAGAAGTTATGTTTTGTGTAATTTACATTTCTTTTTTGGACAGCATGAAGGTACCATATGAAATGATTAGAATGGGACTTTTTCTCAAAAATATTTTCTGGTACATGAACTAAATGTAGGCATCTGTCATTCTGTATAACATTGTTTCAGGACGATTTCCTGTACAGGAACCATCCTGTTGTCTTCCACCAACAGAGAAGGCCTAGTCCAGGCAGAAATAGCTTTCAAATACGTCCTTTTGCTAAGTTAGAACATTTTAATTAGTTGGAAAACCACAAAAGCCATCATGACCAAGCATTTGCAAGCAAAGGGGATGAAATATTACCCCACTTACAAGTTGTCGGATTCTAACAAGGATGAGAAGAAGCACCTTGGGTTTGAAATTGACATGTCTCTGTGCAGCCTTTAACCTGACCTGCTCAAAATGTCAGCTCAGAAACAAAGCTGCCAATGCTCTGAGTGTCTCTTGTACCTTTAGGCTGGAAACTCTAGCATCAACCTGAGTGACAACCCCATCACATCTCTTGCCTGTCAGGAAGTCTTTAAATACCATATAACACAAAGCTCCATGTCATTCTTTGTGGCAAGTTTAAGGAATTAGTCTAACATGGTCATTTACCAAGTGAAGATTAATTTCTATAGGGGCAGTGAGGTATAAGAAAATAGAGGCTAGAAGACTGGGTTCAAATCCCATCCCTGTCACTTATAATACCTCTGTACCTCAGGTAAGTAACTTAACCTCCTTCTTCCTCAATTTTTGAATCTGTGAAAAGGTAAGATATAGGAATAGATGGCATCTGAGTTATCTTCCTGTTCCAGATGTAGGATGTGATCATCCCATGACTATTTGGCATATTGAAATCTATCAAGAAATCACAAATCTATTAAGGTCTCCTGGATAAGATGAGAAGATGAATTTATTTGTAGAAAAATTGAGGGAATTAGTAAAAAAAATTACTAAGAGCTTCCTCTTATCGCCAAGCTGACTGACTTATTTATTGCCAATTTGTTAGTAGTTTCAGGTCTGGAGTAAGGAAGACCTGAGTTCAAATCCAACCTCTGATACTTACTAGCTGTGTGACCTTGGGCAAGTCACTGAAACCTGTTTGCCTCAGTTCCTTATGTGTAAAATGAGCTGGAGAAGAAAATGGCAAATCATTCCAGTATTTTTGTCAAGAAAACCCCAAAGAGGATCACAAAGAGTCAAACTTTACTGAAATGACTGAATGACACTGACACAGAACATCTTGCTTCTCTCACTCATTACCTTTGTCATCTTGGACGAGGCACTTAATTACCTCAAAGGACCTCAGTTTCCTCAGTAAAATGAAGGTTTTGGATTGATCTCTAAATGATCTCTAAGGTCCTTTTCAATTCTACATAAGTGATTCCATAATCTTATGCACATTAATTAGACCTACTCAAATCTTTCCATGCTAAGAATAATACTAGTAGGGGAAATACGCATTTACCTCCATGTTGATAGTACAACAGAGGTTGTGTTTGTCCTTTGTTTATGAAGACAACCATGGCATCCGGGAAATCAAAGTCATGTCATTATTTCCCTGATGCCACGGTCCTCTTTGAAAATGAAGGACAAAGACAAGCAATCGAGGTTAACAAAAACTGGAGGTTTGGTTTTTGTATTCTTTCAACTAAACAAAACAGAAACAGAGCCTAAGACAAGATTGAAGAGTTGGCTTGTGTCCTGGCTCCTGTAATGAAAATAAGGATGAGCAAATCCATTCAAATGAAATGAGAACCAATTTCTGTTTAACCAGAGTTGTTGGACAGTTCAACAGAAGAATATTTTTCCTTACATCGTTTTTCGTTTGTCTGAGGCTATCAAAATGCTTAGAGATAATTTAAAATAATCTGGGTTATATTAGAAGATATTTTCCTATAAGACAACTGAAAACCCAGGATCCTAATTTTTTTAATTGCTTTTTGGACTGGGAAAGCAGGGCAGTTGGGGTTCAGTGATTTGCCCAAGGCCATATGGCTAGTAAGAGTTAAGTGTCTGAGGTCAAATTTGAACTCAGGTCCTCCTGACTCCAGGGCCAGTGCTCTATTCATTGCACCACCTAGCCATCCCACACAGAAGCCTATTTTAAGCATCTTGTAAGGGCAAAGCTACCCTTGACCCTCCTTCCTCTGGCACTGAAATACTGAGAGAAAAGAGTCATTGGGAACTGACTAAACTGTATACTTGCTCTCAATTGCCATGAGATAAGAAGTTATGTAGTATTTGGATGTATTTGTTCATGCTGTTTTTCTATGCTCTTTTAAAGTTCTTTGGGGATCGTGTCTAAGAAGAGTTGGGCTACTCCATTGGGTAGTTGCCTAATGGACTGAGAGAAAGCTGGGTTTCTGTATTTTTATCCAGGAATTGGAGAGGGAACAGCAATACTCTAAACACTAGAAACTCTTCCTTATCCTTGGGAATCATGGGGATTTGTCTAGGCTGTTTTCAAGAATTGTACCACGGTAAACTCGCCTGTCTTTCTTCAAAGACAGATAACCTGCAACTTTTGGCAAATACCCGCTAATTTGCACTCACAGGTTGAGACCTCCAAGGGCTGATTATGCTGACTTTAAGGTTTCTCATTGGTCCACATCCCTAAAATTCTTAAAGCTCATATGCCCCCACCAGCGAGCTTATTTTTGCCAATCAGTCCAAATTATTATTTACTATTAGCCAAAGCAAAGACATTTGCAGAGATGGCATCATAAGAAAAGTAGCTACAAAATATCCCCACCATAAAATTATGGTTTACTCTTCAACTAATACATTAGGGCGAAGAGTGTACATACACTTAGAGACTAGTATAGAAGCATATACTAAAAAAACACCCCAAAACAAAACAAAGAAACAAATAGATACCCCCCCCAAGGACTACAGTACTATAGGGCCTTAATTTCTTTTATCTTTTCATGATGTCTGAACGTTGCTTCTCCTGGGTACAGCATCTCTTCTGGGAAAGTCTCAGTGCAGTCCCTGACCACTAGTTCTTATTTCCCTTGACTCAAAAAACTCATGTCTTTTCCCTTGTGTCATCTGGACTCCAGTACAGTGGGCACTGCCTTGTGGTGGTCAGGAGAAAGGGAAAAAAAACTTTGCTCAACTCTGCTAATAGTGCTCCTAAAAGCTGACAGTCTTCACTCCTAAGAGAGTGTATTTTGCTTTTTTAAAGGTGACCAGAGGGACAGCTAGGTGGCACAGACCTGGAGTCACAAGGACCTGAGTTCAAATCTAGCCTCAGACAATTGACACTTAACTAGCTGTGTGATCTTGGGCAAGTCACTTAACCCTAAATTGCCTTGCCTTCCCCCTTCCAAAAAAATAAAGGTGACCAGAGGGTATTACTGATCTTTTAATGAGCCAATGCCTAGGCCCTTCCAGTACCTCAAGTTTGGTTGAAGAACTTTCCTTTTCCTAAAGTAGTAGAAAAAGATCTTATGTTTCTTTATGCTTTGAGAGGTTGGAACTTCATTGTCTCCGTTACCTTCCTTATGTAATGCAGTTTCATCATGTGTGGTGGTAGGAGGGAGATAGAACTCAACTGATCAGGGGTCCTCTACTCAATCTTCTCATTAAATTAAATATGAATTTCAAGCTGTTATCTTGTTATTTATATAGGAATGGCACCTGGGAAATATTCGCATTTCTTGGTTTCCATGGTTCTTAATTCCTCAGATCCTGAGGACAGAATACCACAAATTTCATCTCCCTTGATCCTCACAATAACTCTGTTATTATTGCCATTTTATATTTTACAGAGGTCAATGACTTACGCAGTGCCTCATAGATAGTTTGGGTCTGAGATTTGAACTTGTGCCTTACTGACTTTAGACCTCATGCTCTACCCACTATACTACCTTGCTATCTATAAAGTAGTGAAGACTCTCCAGAAAGGAAAGCAATGTTTTCCTTGGACCACTTAGGGAACTCGTCCATTTTTGTTGTTTCCAAATTGAGGAGACCCTACTTCATACTACTTACCCCATAATTCTGACTATATGAAAACATGCTACTGATACTTTGTGTCTTTGGCCCTAACTTTACCATTTTCAAGCCATGAGTTAAGAATGCAGAAGGAGCAGTGACTTCATAAAACTGGTAGCAAAACCTTAGGAATACGATTTATACAGCAGAAAGTATAGCAACCAATGGAAAGTATGAAGTTGACCCATACTTTCTACTTCATCATGGCCCAACCCCATTCCTCCACTTGCTTTCATCATCTTTTTGTGTATGTCTTCCTCCCTCAGACTGTAAGTTCTTTGAGGGAAGAATTTTTCTTTCTTATTTATATCCTCAGTGTTCATCATAGTGACTGGCACATAGTAGGTGCTTAATAAAAGTTATTGACTAATACCTCTCAAGTCTGTTGAGAAGGGTCATAAGATTCTTAAAAAAAGAAGTTGAATCACTAGGGAGTGTTTAGGAGTCATTGGTTCCTCCTCCCCACCTTTTTTTTCCTGCTTAACACTTTTCCCAAGGAAGACAGCAGGTGAGGAGTTGAATGATCATTGTTCCAATTGCAAATCACTTTAATCTACTTCCTGCAAAGATCTTAACATTTTGGTATATATCAATCACATCACAGTTGCTGAGTATTGCCTCTTTAGGAGGCCAGTCACTGTAAGGCAAACTTGTTTTTGTGCAGAAGGAGTTTGGAGAGTTGAGAAAGATGCGTTATAGAAGATTTGAAATTTAGAGCCTATTCGAACTTTGTATTACCAAGTTTAATCCTCAAATCTCCTTCAAAGTTATATTCTCTTTAGCTCAGAATTCGGCAGATCCTCATGGGATTCTCTGGCCAATGAGGTTTTGACATTTTGGAATAGTTTCCAAGCTTTTGTCTGAGTGTTGGTACCATACTTACTTTTGCCCAATCTTTCTGAGGCCTTCCAAGTTTTCCATGATTAAAAGAACAAAGATAAATAAAAGTGGTTCAGCCACTTCCTTTAGCTGTGTTATGTTATTGAGCTGCTCTGACTTTTTCAACCTTGCATTTTCCAAACATTCCCCTGACTATTTGTCAATGGCTATCATTACAGTTATTCTTTGATTTCCTTCCCATTCACATGGACTAGAAGTTTCATGTTAAAAATAGATTTCAAAGTATGAGTTCAGTTTGTCTGGCCTTAATCATAATTTCTTCACCTTCTGTCCTCATGTCTTAGTGACATAAATTCTTCTTGGAACCAGATTCTTCCTGGTGTGAAGGGAGACTCATACCTTTTTTTCAGGTCATTTGGGACAGACCCATTACAAGTCTAGCCAGAATATTCTAACATTGTCAGAGTACTCCATTTTCGTGTCTTTTGTTAGCAGCTTTTGCTGATACTTATTCATCCATCTTGGTTGCTTTTATATTTAATCTCTCCCCAATGAAATCTTTGAAACTCTTTGGTTCTATTTTTTTCCTGCATGCCCAATGCACTTCGACTTCTCTGCTTACAATTATTTGGATTGTGGTATGAGATTATTTTGCTTTTGGGGATGTTTTTAGTTCCCCTCCCAATCCTTTTTTTCCCCATGAAATAAAGTAACATCTCTACCTTGTTTCTTGAATCATATTCTGCTCCATGTATAGAATAAAAATGATAAAAGTTAAAAAAAAGATAAGCAAGGGAGAGCATATATCAATGCATTTTGTGTGCCCAGTTCCAAAGCAGAGTATGATTTAAGTAGGTCATATGATCAGAGATTTAAATCTGGAAGGAACCTGGTCTAATTCTCATTTTACAAATGAAGAAATTGAAATTGAGAGGATAAAATGACTTGCTCAAGGTCATGCAGATAGTAAGATAGCCAGTATTTGAATTAGGTCCTAAGATTCCAAGTTCATTGCTCATCCTAATGCATCATGCTTTCTCCTGCAAGCACAGGTTGTGACTATATTTAGTATCAAAAGGAAATTAAATCTTTTGACCCTGAGATCCCAGCTCCAGACACACATGCTAAAGCAGTTAGAAATGGTAGGAAAGATGCAATATAAACCCAAATATATGTGGTAAAGTGTGACTTTATGTGGTATATCACAGTATGTTTTGTGGTAATAAAGAAAGGGAAACAAAGTAGGTGTCCATTGATTGAAGATGACTAAATAAATTGTGGCAAAAGAACAGAACTGAACATTATATTATTATATAAACAATTCAGCAAAAACATGGGGAGATAGAAGAACTAATGAAGATTGAAGCAAACAGAACCAGGCAAACAAATTACACAACGAATAAAAAAGAATAAACATTAAGAGCAGTAAAGTTAGATTTAATAGCATATAATTAAGTAATTATAATGATCATATTTGATCCAGGAAAGAATTGAGAAAACAGACCTTTTCCACTTTTGAAGGGGTGAGGGACTATGAGTGTGAAACATTATGCATACCATCAAATACAGTTTATGTGTTGGTTGGTTTTGCCAAACCGGAATAAAAATATATCATTTCAAAATTGACAAAGAATTGGGGAGGAAGGAACATATTGGGGAAATAATATAACATAAGAACAAAAGACATCAATAAAAAGTAGTAATTTCAGGTGCAGCTATGTGGTGCAGTGAATAGAACAATGGCCCTGGAGTCAGGAGGACCTGAGTTCAAATCTATCCTCACACATTTAACACTTACTAGCCACGTGACCTTGGCAAGTCACTTAACCCCAATTGCCCTGCATTCCCCCCTCCCAAAAATATATAAAAATAGTCATTTTAATTCTGGATAAAAGTTTAATCCCACTCTTCTGACTGTTATTAAACTTGCAAATAAAATGATGTGTTAAGTAAATGTTGTGAATCTCTGCCTAATTTCTCTGCAATGCTTTACTTGATCGAAGCAAAAGTCAAAATTTGGGTAAGTGAAGAATAATTGTTAATGGGATCATAAACTTAGAACTGATCCTCTAGTCCAGCCCCTCCATTTCAGATAAGAAAACTGAGGACCAGAGAGACAGTGATTGTCCAAGGTCATGAGGTAGTAGGTGGCAAAGACAGGATTTGAATACATATCCTGCTTGTTTTCAACTGTACTGTACCCACTTAATCCCATGAAGTGGCTCCAAGAGCATAGTGCCTTACTTAATATATGATTGAGGAAAGAATGAATGATTGATTGAACAAATAAAGCATGATTTCTGACTATATCTCTCTCAAGCTAGATCATCACAGTTAACCTCTGTTAACTTGAATAATCTCAGTGATGTCAAATATTCTTATTTCATTTTAGAGAGATTCTGTTTGATTTTCCATGCTTATTTTCCCTAAAATTGGGTACTCACATTACAGTATCTCTTCCCAAAGTGAGTCAGATGTGCTGAACATTTGAATACCAAAGTGGTGGTTCCCATAGCAGCCACAACCACAGGGAAGCTTATAGTCACATACCAATACTGTCCTCCAAACCACTGGTGAGCTCGGGCTCCAGAGAGTGAGGTAGGAGGGTAGGGATGACCCAGTATCTATGTAAGCGCTCCATGAATTTTTAAAATAGAAAGGACCAACTACGGTGCCTCTTCTACAGACAGCTTCTTCTTTAAAGGAAAGGTAATACTTTTGTTGAGAGTTCTTTGGTTTTCCCTTTCACACTCAGTGATAGCCCAAAGTTGTAGGCCTAAAACCAGGAGGAACTTGAGCAGTCGTATCAGGAGAGCAATTTATATAAGGACAACAATACTATAAAAAAAAAACCAACTGATCGATATAATAACCAATTATGTTTCCAGAGGACTATTGATGAAATGTGCTACCCGTGACAGAGAGATAATGGATCTGGGGTACAGAATGAGACACATATTTTTGGGGGAAGCTTACTTTGCTTGACTATGTATATTTTTTTCTTTCTTTTCTTTTTTCCAATGGAATGGCCAATGAGGAGAGAAAATAGATTTCTGTTCACATAGAAAAAATAGAAAGGGGATAGTACATATCTGAAATGTTTCATGTAGTGTCAGATGAGATCATTATATTTTTGTTCGTTTAACTGTTTTACTTTGTTACAAAAGACCTCTCATGAAGTAGGAGTAATATTTAAATATACATAATGTAAAAATAAAACACATCAATAAAACTAAAAGTGACAAAAAAACAGTAAAGCCACATGTTCATCTTTGTGCATAGAGAGAATAAGGGTTCAGGTAAAACTAATAAAAGCAAAATTTTATAACTACCTAACCTATTGGGTTGGACTCTGTAGTCATTGGTACTCAAAATGACCCCTATGGAACAATATCTAGCATTCATATTGAAAAATTTCTAGTTCGTTGAGTCATAACATTGAGAAAAGATAGTAAGGACTCACCAGTCTTGAATATTCATCCTGGGAATAAGGTCAAAGAGGTGTATAAGAAAAGAGACTTAGGCCTGGAAGAGACCTTAAAAGCCTCCTAGTCCAATTTATTAATTATACAGCAAAGAAAACTGAGACTCAGAGAGGATAAATGACTTGTCTAGGGTCACACAGAAAGAAAGTAGTAGAACAGGTCTTTGAAACCAGAAATCAAACATCCTTTTAAAAATATAATCAAGAAACAATTTTTTGATATTGTACAACTGAGTGTTGGGTGGTGGTTGGTTTTTGTTGTTGTTTTATGGCAAGTGTGAACAAAGATGAACTTCAAGGTCAGGAAAAGATAATAAATGGAAAAAAAGGGATACAGTGTGTGCAGTGTATCAGTATTTTGTATGCGTATTTTTATGCTTTGATTAGTGGCAAGATGTGTAGAGTGTTTGTCTTGGAATCAGGATTGTATGTGGTTTGTCATTCGTTCTCAAAGAGGGCCATAATATCAAGGAGATGATGACACGACTGGTAATTGACTTTGATTTGAGTGAGGCAGGACTGTGCAAAGTCACCAGTCTCATTTTATCCTCCAGAGCCGTCTGGGTCCAGTGACAACTGGAGATGGCCCAGCTGGCCAGTTCCTGTTGGAGAAAGCTCCTCTGCTCTCCTCTCCTCTCTTCTTTCCCCTCCTCTTCTCTCCTTTTTCCTCTCCTTCCTCTTTCTTCTTCCCTGGAATCAGGAAGACCTACATTCCATGTGATCAAAGTTTAAATTCTCCATTCCTCAGTTTCCTCACCTGTAAAATGGAGATAATATGTGTAGCAGCTACCTGACTGGTTAATTGTGAGAATCAAATAACAATGCCTATAAATCACATCATAAAATGAAAGTATTTTATAATGTGTTGTTATTATTTACTTCTAGATTATAATTTTAACAATTTTTATCATTGAAAAATTTCAAATTCTAGGATCAAAATGTACTTGGCTTTTCCTCAGCCTCCTCTGTTATGTAAAGATAAGAAAACTTCCCTCCCTCCTGGCATCCCTCTATACTACCTCTCTGGTATTTTACCTCTTTAAGAAGAGAATTGTCCCTATAGGTTTCTGTGATACTTCAAACAGAACTGCCTTGGGGGAGGCCAGGTAGCACAGCGAGTAAGAGCACCGGCTCCAGTGTTGGGATGACATGTGGATCAAATCCAGGCTCAGACACTTATTACCCACCCAGAAACACCTGTGTAACCTTGAGCAAGTTACTTAACCCCAATTGCTTAAAAAAAAAAAAGAACTGCCTTGAAACAATGTTTCCTTCAACACATACAACTTTCTGAAAATCCTCTCACTTTCAGGGTTACTTGTACTTAAGGGAAAGAGATTTTTCCCCTCCACTATGGAGGACATCCCTCCCTCCACGGGTTGATGACAGAGTATATATACATATAGCACAAAGTTTCTTTGAAAAGATTGTCTTCCAGTGAGAAAGTAAATCCTAAACAATAAATCTGAACTAGTATAAACATCCAAGATACATATGAGATTTTTTGAAAAAAGAGGAATCCATATGCATATACACACAGACACAGGCATACATATTTTTCCAAAGGTTGGATAAAAGCCCAAGTTCTGGCAATTTATGTGAGGATTAGAAAAAAAAATAATTGTGTACAGAGACGTGAGGGAGTAACAGTGCTCATAAGCATTATTACCACATGCCAGATAAAATAAAAATGAGTTGAGTGAGCAAGAATTCCTAATGACTCCAAAGTCATTCATTTTGCTAGCAGGTTAAATAGCCTTGGAAAGAAATCAGGACAAAGACAGCTACATAGGCACTGCCCTATTTCAATTAATCAAAGGATCCACGATATCCTCAATGGGGCTATCCTCTCCACTGGTGTAGATTTGCAACCAAGTCATGTCCTCTCATCTTGTGTGATTCTAGTCCACGTCCTTCCTAGAGAATCTGGCCAATGACCTGGAAGTGTTCTATTCACATTTTGGGGCTACCAGTAAAGGACTCAAACTGTTCCCTCAGGTTATCCCTCACTTACTCTCCCCACATGATCAACCCACCTTCTTTTCCTATCATAGCATCTCCTGGATTATGCCTCAAGTAATTCT
>NW_027186304.1:83330634-83364898 GCF_028583685.1 Petaurus breviceps papuanus
TTCAAATCATCCTTCCTACAGCTTATGTTTTCGTGACATACAGTAACATCTATGCAGCCCAGCACATAGACATCTGGGCCTGGACTCAGAAAGGCCTGAGTTCAAAGCTAGCCTCAGACACTTGCTAGCTGTGTCACCCTGGCAAGTGACTTAAGCTCTGCTTCCCTCGATTTCCTCAACTGTAAAATGGGGACAATAATAGTACCTATATCCCAGGGTAGTTATGAAAGTGCAAATGAGATATTAGTAAACTATTTAGCATTGTTGCTGACACATGTTTTGTCAGTTGTATTCAACTCTTTGTAACCCCATTTGGGTTTTTCTTAGCAAAGTGGTTTGCTAGTGGTTACTAGAGTGGTTTATCATTTCTTTCTCCAGTTCATTTTAGAGATGGGGAACTGAGGCAAGCAGGGTTAAGTGACTTGCCCAGGGTCACACAGTTAGTTAGTGTCTGAGGCCAGATTTGAATTCACAAAGATGTGTCTTCCTGACTCCATGCCTAGTTCTCTATGCTCTGTTCCATCTAACTGTCTGTGACTGACACACAGTAGGTGTTTAATAAATGCTTATTTCCTTCCTATGTACTTATGCCTACTGTACATCATTATTCCACTGGTCCTTGGATTACCTACCATTTTGTTTTTTGAGAATTTGGAAATCTTCAGAATTTACAGTCAAACGTTATCAGGGGGAGAATAAAAATGATGAATAATAATAACAGCATTTATATAGTACTTTAAGGTTTGCAAAGCCCTTTAGAAATATTATCTAATTTGATCATCATGACAATCCTGAGAGGTAGGTGCTATTATTATCCTCATTTTACAAATGAGTTAATTGAAGCAAACAGGTTTAGTGAATTGTCTACGGTTGCAGAGCCAGTATGCATCTATATTTGAACTCAGGTCTTCCTATCTCCAACTCCAGCGTTCTATTCACTGTGTCACCTAGCTATTAAAAAGGTAGGCTTTAGAATCAGGGAGTATTTTGTCATCTATTAAAGTGCTGGATTATTTCTCTACTAGTTACTAGGTTTGGTAAGCAAATTCTGTGTTGTAGCTTACATATAGTGAAAATACTAAACATAACAATTTTTCACTTTTGAATTGAAAATTAATTTATGAAATTATGAAATAGGGGCAGGAACACCTGAATCTTTGGGTGCTTAGGAAAGATGATGGTTGGCAGCAGGAAATGAGGCAGCAATCATACTTTAATTAAATACAAAAGGTATGGGGGCAAAAAGCCCAGAAAGGCAGAGGGAAGAAGCAATAGTCCAGAGGCATATAGGGATAGGGAATGGGATGGTGAAAGAAAGCAGGCAGCATAGGGGCAAGGATGGGGGTGGGGAAGAGAGGCAGAGAATATCACTCATGTAATCATGACTTAGAGTTGGGAGCGCTAGGCCATGTGGACCTGATGGAGATGGATGAGTGCTTTGGGGAGCAGGAGTTTGAGGTCTCAATTTTATACTTTTTTTTTGAGAAACTGATCAACTCCCCATCTGTGCCACCTTAGGGATAGTTCATTAACATATCCAAACCATTTCAAAATTATCAATAAAATTTCAAATCATCATTCAAAGTTATCAACACCTTTTTGAGGTTCTGTAGTCTGACTTGTGGAGATCTAGATTTTGAAATTGGAATTTATATATCATAGGCCAGAAACCTCGACAAGCAGAGACTCAATGTTTTCTCCTGATTCAGCAAATATTACCAGCATCTGAATTTTAGTTAATACATTGTGCAATTTGTAAATTATGCTCCTTTGGTCTTAGGACAGTTTGTATGTGATTTTGAAGTTCTCCTTTGAAGTCTTGTTTTCCACTATTACTCTATTCTAGCTGCCTATAAAACTTACTATTACCGACTAGAAGACCTGGGGGTCGGAGTGTGGTTAGAAGCACCAGAATAAGATACAATTTTACCACAATTTTGATTAATTTTTGCCCTTATTGGCAATTTCCCCTGTTTCATTCACAATCTCTCATGTAGTCCACCTTCATCAAAAAAGAGTTTGACTAGAGGAATTGTTTGGTCTGAGTTAGGGGTGAGATTCAATTCAACAATCATTAAGTGTAATACACAATAGTTGCTGGGATATCAAATGATGGCGACACTGTTCCTAGCTAGAAGCTTTTGGGCCTCTTCTGTGATTTAATTTGCATAGGAAAATGCAGCTAGGGAAACCTCTACCTGTCCTGACTCCAAAGTTAGAGAGCTGCCTCAGGCCCTGGGGCAGCCACACGGCACAGTGGATAGAACACCAGACCTGGAGTCAGGAAAGCCCTAGTTCAAATCCGGCCTCCAACACTTAGCAAGTCACTTGGTTCTGTTTGACTCAGTTTCTTCATCTGTAAAAAAAAAAAAAAATGAACTGGAGAAGGAAATGGCCAACCACTCCAGTTTATTTGAGAAGAAAATCCCAAAAGGGGTGACGAAGAATAGGACAATACTGAGAAACAACAGCTGTGGCCCTGAGTGGTGATGGGACCTGTGCACAGTCAGGATGTTTCTGAGGCCCGATGTGAGCCGCATTTCTGTGGTCTACTCTCTTGCCATTATCCTCTCACTTAATCTCACTTATAAGCTGATACTTTGATGTGGAAAAGGGCAAAGTTACCTGGCCCAAAGATATATTGAATCTAAGACCTCTTGGAATATGGTTAGTTCATTAAATATGCACGTTTGATAATCACAGACCATAGAATGATCACAAATATACACATGTATGTGTATTTGTTGTGTGTGTGAATGTGTGTGTGTATTTGTTGTGTGTGTGTGTGTGTGTATGCCTCATTCATCTCCTCTTCATAGTTCACCTTTCAGAAAAGTCATCTTTAATGTTATTTCAAATAGATTAAGCCTGTTCTAAGGTGAGGCTCAGTGCCCTAATATACCTATCCAAAAGGAAATTTTTTTTTTTCTCGAAGTTTTGGTCATTAGTTCATTTGATCGATTATCTCTTGCAATTTGTACTTGGTTTGTTCTGCTCAAAGAATGTGAGTCTTTAAACGTTTCTTTCATAACATAAATGTTTATAAATGATTATATGACTGAATAATCATCCAAAGGCACTATGGCATAATGCAAAGAGCCCTAGATTAGTAATCATAAAACCAGGATTTCAGTTCTGTCCCTATTATTTGCTAGTTGTGAGATCATGGGCAGGTTACATAACCTTTCTGAAGCTCACATTCTTTTTTTAAAATTAATCCATCTATTTATTCATTAATTTATTTTAACATTCATTTTTATAAATTTTGAATTCCAAATTCTCTCCCTTCTGCTCACACCTCCCCCACCCATTGAAAAAACAAGCAATATGATATTAATGATATATGTGAAGTCATGCATAAACATATTTTCATAATAGCATGTTGCAACAACAAAAAAAGCAAGAATTATAAGTTAAAAAGGTATGCTTCAATCTGCACTCAGAGCTTAAGCTCAAATTCTTTACCTATCAAAGTGGGATAATAACTCTTACTTGCACAACCTTCCCTCTCAAAGCTTGTGTGGTAAACTGTAAAGTAGAATACAGTGTCCCAGAAAATATGAATGCAGTTTTAAGATTTAGTACCTTAAAACTGCACTAAAATTTTTGGGACATCCAGTATAAACCTGAGCTTTTAAAAATTAATAACACTGATATTAATAAGCATACTATTCAAAATAAGTTTAGTTATAGATCCAAATATGGCCATGTGGCCCATTTTCTAAAACTGGTGACCAACCTTTGGCATCTCTGGGAGCTGCTGTTGTTCTCTCTTTTCTCAAATTGTGTTTTGGGACATTTGGCATTTTATAAAACCCCAAATGCGCTTGCCAAAAGCTTTTTCCCCCTTAATATTTGAACACGTGGATTTTAAGGGAACTGTAATCCATATGTTTCTGACTCATTTACACTTAAATCATAAAAAATGTTATTTTCTAAGAGCTATTTGATGTTCCAAAGTCTTTTGAAGCTTTAAAAAAAGTATGTATTTTTAAGACTCCCTGCTTCCCCCCTCCCTGCAACAGGAAGCCGAGTTTTGCCAAAAGTAAATGAACTCAGACACAAAAAAGGTGCAGTTCTTGTTTGAACCCCTAATTTTTAAACTTGGCCAAAGCTATTCAACTTTCCCTATTTATTATGTTAACTTCAGAACCAGGCAGCATTTTCATCCTTTCACTGGGAAATTCTTATCACCAGAGCCATTGTGGTCATTACTAATTCATCCCACACCTTGAAGATCCTTAAGGGAATTGTGTTTTGTTTCTTTCTTTTTAAATCCCAAAATGAATTTCAAGTCAGGCTTTTGGGGGTGAAAAAGAAAAATAAGTGAAGTCCAAAGTCATTTTTCTATTTATTAAAATTCTGAAATTTTTTTTTTCCTGCAAATCTAACTCCTCTCAAACAAACTCCCCAAAGGCACTTGTCTGTGTGACTCCAAGCCAGCTCTAAAGTCTCTTACACCATTTTGAAAACAAACAAATGTGGCTCCCGACAGCACATGTGAGGGAAAGCCTTCAACCAGATGAACAGACAAAGGCATGGTCCTAGAATCCAGAATACTTAGATCCCTAAACTGCTGCTCTGATAGCTCTCGAATGATTGGAAGCTTAAGAAGCCCTGACATGACACAATGCTGTACAAAGGCCAAAAGCCTTCCCCCCCCCCCTTTTTAACAAATATTATTTTTTCACTTTCTCCAAGAAGTTCATCTAGATGAATGTATTTCAAAAGTGGCCATAGACATGTTCCTGTTCCTCACAGAAAATATTCCTATTAACGACTTCCATGTGTTGGCATGCAAGCTGAGGCAGAGTTATCTCGGCCACGAAGAGACCCTCTATTTATGTGACATTTTCAGTATCATGTCTTTTCCTTCCATTCTTTTTACAGTTTAATACTCTTGATGTCATACAATTGATATCAGATTTTTAAGTCTTTCTTGAGAAATTGAATGGAACCCAAGACCCTTCAGATGAATAATTACCATTGGTCTCATGAGGTATTTCCTGCATCTGTGTCAACTTTGGCAATCAATCTTGTGATATAGTATTTATCTAAAGTGAAGTTATAATTAGTAAATGACAAAAATGTTCCATATCCTTTAAACTTTTTTTTTTGGAGGGCTGGAGGAAGAGAGTAAGGACATATCTGTGATTTTACTGGTGTTGAAAACTCTTGGTGTGGAAATTCTCTCCACCAATGCACACTAACAACTCATTTGTTAATTTATGTCCCAGCCCAAGCCCCACCTGGTCATTATTTGAGCCTATAGTAACTGTTTCTGTTTTGGTCAGAAACCCTGAGGACCTTCTCTTCCCAGATAGATTTTCTTTAACTGGGTAGAAAAGGCCATTCTTTGCCTCCTTTCTTACTTAGTCTGAATCACTGAATGAACATTGCCTTAGTCAAACTGAGACTTAGGAAAGACCTTAGCTTAAAAAGGCCAGGGTCAGTAGGGGTGGCTAGGTGGCGCAGTGAGTAAATCACCAGCCCCGGAGTCAGGAGGACCCAAGTTCAGTTCTGGCCTCAGACACTTAACACCCACATAAAAAATACTAGCTGTGTAATCTTGGGCAAGTTATTTAACCCCAATTGCCCTCCAAAAAAGCAGGAAAAAAAAAGGCCAGGGTCGGGGCAGCTAGGTGGTGCAGTGAATAGAGCACTGACCCTGGAGTCAGGAGGGCTTGATCTCAAATTTAACCTCAGACATTTAACACTTACTAGCCATGTGACCTTGGACCAGTCACTTAACCCCAATTGCCCTGCCTCCCCCTCCCTCAGAAAAAAAGGAACAAAAATAAATAAATAAATAAAAGTCAAGGGTCTCCTACTGCATCCAGGGCCATCTCTAATTGTCCTGATCCATATCTTACCACTGGGCTCAGATGGCTTTGGAGGAGAAAGTGAGGCTGGTGACTTTGCACAATGCTCCCTTACTTAAATCTAATTTGCTTGCAACTCATGGCATCACTTTCCTGATGCCATAGTCCTCTTCTAGAATGAAGGACAAACAACAATAATCTTAAAGAGGGTACTAACAGAGTAAGTAACTAGCCTTTATGTTGCCAGTCAATAAACATTTAGTAAGCACCTGCTATTTAGTGCTGGGGATACACAAAAAGACAAAATATGTCTGCCCTCAAGGAGCTTACAATTTAATGCTGCTGGAGGTTGTACTTAAATTCTAAGCTTTCTTAAAGCTAATGCTGGCCCTCTATTGTGCCACATTGCTTCTCATTAAACTAACTCTAAAAAATGCATCATATTCTCTTTCAGAAAAGAAAGGTTCTAATAGACATTTGAAAATATCAATCAGATTTTGTGACTGTGAAGGATATTGTAGGTTCCTAGAGAATACAGTTACATTATTAAGTTTAATGACTTGGAGATATAGCTGCCCATGGGAGGGTCTGTACAATTTGAAGGTTCAGTTTGCTACAAACAAACTAGACAGAGTGGTTAAATAAGTTACTGTCATATGATGAAAAGAGCATAGGAACTAGGATTTAGGGTTCTGGCATTTTAATCCCTACTTTGCAATTTAGTAGCTTCAATTTACTCATTTACAAAATGGGAGAATTTATGGTAAATTATCTCCAAGGCATCTTCTAGAACCTCAAGTGTCTGTTTGAAAAGACTAGCATGCTTTAGGGGTGGAGAAAAAGAAGGATGTTTGGGTCTATGCAGTCAAAGCAGCTAACAATTCCTGTTAGTCCCACCCAATAGCCAAGATATCACCTTCTCTGAGAGTCTTCAAGGATTTTTCCCTGCCACAGAATCACTCATCTTAGGACTCAGAAATCACTGTGATCAAGCTATACCTGAACACAGTGCTTCTTCTACAGGATCCCCAGTGAATGATCATCCAACTCTGACTTGACAGCCTCCAGTGAAGATCAAGCCATAGCCCTCTGAAGCAGTCTATCTACTTTTGGTTAACTGATCACCTGATCACTAGGAAGTATTTTTTCTTATATCAAACCTAAATCTGTCTCTATCCATCTTCCATTCATTATTTCTCATTTTATTCTCTAGAGGCATATAGACCAAGTCTTGCCATTCTTCCATATGTAAGCTGTTCAAACACTTGAAGTGAGCTATCATAGTCTTTCTACCCAATCTTCTCTTCCCAACGACTGCCATGCTCCTCTCACATCATATTCCTTCATTGCTTTTTCAGGTTTATCAAGCCTAGTTGCTCTAACAAATCCTAGTACAACATGGTCTTCAGGGCCCTTGCTACCTCAGGCACATTTTTCTAGAGAGCCTGTGGATTTCTAAAATGCAACATCCAGAATTGAACATAAAATGATAGGTATGGTTTGATATGTACAGAATGCAGAATTAATGGAGGAACTATCATCTTCTTTTTGCAGGACCCTCCAAACCTTATCATATAACATAAGGTCATGTTGACCCATACATTATCCATAATGAAATACCTTCAAATGATGCAAAATTCCCATGATGCATCTATCAGAAATATCTGCATTTAGTGATAGTTCCTTATAGGAAAGTGCCCCAAGCCTATTTCTCCTTAAATACTAGTGTAAACAGGGCAGCTAGGTGGCGCAGTGAGTAGAGCACCAGCCCTGGAGTCAGGAGGACCTGAGTTCAAATCTGGCCTCAGCCACTTAACACTTATTGGGCAAGTCACTTAACCTTAATTGCCCTGCGTTCTCCCCTGCATAAAACAAACAAAAAAAAAGAAATACTACTGTAAGCTGTGTTAGGAATAAACTGTCTTAAGAGCAATTGAAAGAATGGGTCAAGGAGACCTATGGTCACTGTTGAATCATGTTGAACTAACAATCTCCTAAGACTACAAGATCTTTTTCACACAAATTTCTGTTGATCTATCCCCTCCCCCATCATCTTTTATATGTTCTGTTGACTCCTTGAATCCAAGGAAAGGAACATCATGGTCTCACTGGTGCCATCCTTCCAACATGTGTAGCTACCATCTCTTTGACCCATTTTTTTCAAGTGCTCTTAAAACAACTTATTCCTAACACAACTTCTACCAACATTTAAGGAGAAATAGTCTAAGTGCCTTTTCCTATAAGGAATTATCAATAGATGTAGATATTTCTGATAGATGCATTATTGAAATTTTGTGCCATTCGAATTCAGTTTCATTATGTATAATGTATATATCAAAGAAATCATGTGGATGACTAAGATTCTTGGATTGTAAATGCCTGAACATTGAAAAAATCTTTGATACTGATGTATATAGTTTCATTTACCTGCAGAGGTTTGACATTTTAAGAACACACAAAGAAATTACTTTCTCAGAGTCTGAATCAACTGCTACACTTGAACGATGGTAACACATCAAAGGAACAAGTGTTGACATGGCCAGTCCCAGGAATAGTCATTCTTTTCTATTTTTATGCAACACAGCTTCAGATACTTGCCTTTGTCTTTTAACTTCATGCCTGAAAATTGCTGTTTTGATTCCTATTTGAAACCAGGAAAGGGGAAAAACAAGAACTTTAAGCCAAGTTTAACAATATTGGGTGATATTGAAACAATTTCCCCAACTGCAGGACAGTCCCTGCCTAGAAGGATACATTCCTGGAGCACATGCCATGAGGTTCTGGGGAGGTTAATTGTCAGAGTGCTAAGAATCCTGGAGCTGCTCCAGGCTTGGTATGTGGCCTTGGACAAGTCACTTGGACCTCAAGTAGCACTGTAAAAACAACATTTTCATGCCTGGAGTGTGGAAGAATTAGAAAAATCTGGACATAACCTCTCTTAACACGTATCTATTGAAAAAGGAAAGAAAGAAGAAAACACTTGCCAAAATGTCCTTTGGCTTTTATAGAACTGAAAACACCAGGGAAAAGATTTTGACAAGTTTAACAAAAGACATACCAAATAACTGTACTTTTGCAGCATTAAATATTCTGTGATACGAAACTTTTACTGGCATCTATGCCTTTGATAAGTGTGATGAGACTAATATCTACTAGAATTTCTGGAGTCTCTTTTTCATCCATGAGTTAGATCTCCCTCCCTTCCCCCCTTGTCAGTGAATTCATTTTCCCTAAAAAGAGTAAAAGCTGCACCCAGGGCTAGATTGGTCCCTACCTTAGGTGACAGAGTTTCCTGGCAGTGTCTAGATTTATTGACACATCTTCCTGTTACCTAAGGGTGAAAAGTCCTATTCACATGGAGTCCTGACCCTTTTGACTTGGTGGATGGTTAAAGAACACATGGGTCATCCCATCTTGCCTTATTGACTAGATCGGTCTCCCTACTGAGATGACTCTGGTCTGTAGCATCAGAAAACACAAGCAGCAAATTCTGCAGGTCAGGTAGACATAGAGAACATGTAGGAAAAAAGTAGAGGACAGAGTGAATGGAAGGCTTTGCTATCCACAGGGAAAGACAGATACCTTGAACTCAATAAGACTTAAAGGAGAAAGTCAAGTTCAACAAGTACTGGCAAAACTCAAAACAGACAAAATACCGATATCCTCAGTCCTTGGCAGTTCTGGGTGGCAGCTCTCAAAAGTCCTGGGAAGCTCCAACTGGCCCTCAGCAATCCCCACCCCATCCCTGGGTCTCCATGAAGTTTCTCCCAAAAGTTCTTCTGCCTCTCTCTGCTCAGGCCTTCTCTCTGCTTGGGCCTCTCTCTAAATTCACAGCACCAGCTCCTCCCAGTTCAGCCCTCTCTTTTCAAGTCAACAAGTTCATCCCACAAATGGGATTCACAAGCTCTGGGTTTCAACACTCAACCTGAAAACCAAGAAAATACAGGAGGATCTTTAAATTCCATTACGATTACAGCCATACAAGGATCACTTGAAATTGAGGAACTTAGACTAGAGAAGAGAAGATTTGGTTGGGGAGTGGAAGGAGAGATAGCTCTCTAAGTATTTGAAGGACCATAATGTGGAAAAGGGATCAGTGTTGTTCTTTTAAAATTTTTGTCTAGTATTTTATTTTTCCCAAATTACATGTAAAAACAATTTTTAATATTCTTTTTTAAAACTTTGAGTTCTAAATTCCCTCTCTTCCTCCTTTTCCACCACCACCCCCATTGAAAAGGCAAGCAATTTGATATACATTTTACATGTGTAGTTATGCAAAATATCTTTCCATATTAGTCATGTTGTGAAAAAAGAGACAAAAAAACCTCAAGAAAAAATAAAGTTAAAAAAAGTATACTTCAATCTCTATTCAGACACAATCAGTTCTTTCTCTGGGAACAGATAGCATTTTTTATCATAAAATTATATTGCTGGGAATAGCTAAGTCATTCACAGCTGATCATCTTACAATGTTGCTATTACTTTGTACACAGTACATGTCACTTTGCTTCAGCTTCTATAAGTCTTCCCATGTTCTTCTGAGAGCATCCTGCTCATCATTTCTTGTAGCAAAATAATATTCCATCAAAATAACACACCACAATTTATTCAGTTGTTCCTCACTTGATAGGCATACCCTGTTTCCAATTCTTTAACACCAGAAAATAGCTGCTATAAATAATTTTTACATATAGGGTTTTTTCCTTTTTAAAAATTCATTTTAATGTCTTTTTGGATACAGATCTAGTAGTGGTATTGCTAGGTCAAAGGGTATGCATGGTTTTGTAGCCCTTTGGGCATAGTTCCAAAATGTTCTACAAAATGGTTGAATCAGGTCACAACTACACTTACAATGCATTCCTCAAACTTCAGTTGTTTTCCTTTTCTGTCCTATTTAGCCAATCTAATAGGTATGAGGTAGTACCTCAGATTTGTTTTCATTTGCATTTCTTCAGTCAATAGTGATTTAGAGCATTTTTTTCATATGACTATAGATAGTTTTTATTACTTCGTGTGAAAACTGTTCATAAATTTTTATCATTTATCAATTGGGGAATGGCTCTTATTTTTATAAATTTAACTCCATTCTCTATATGTTTGAGAAATAGACCTTTATCAGAGAAATTTTCTTCAATTTTTTTCACAATTATGAGTGTTATTTCCCTTCATTCTATTTCACCCTCCATTTATTCTATTTTCTCAGTACTTTCACCCTGTCCCTCCTCAAAAATGTTTGCTTCTCACTACTGCCTCCCCCAATCTGCCCTCCCTTCTATCACCTACCCCTCTTTCCTTATGGCCTTCCTCTCCTATTTTCCTAAAGGGTAAGGTACATTTCTGTAACTATTTGAGTGTGTATGTTATTCATCTTTGAGCCAATTCTGATGAGAGTAAGGTTTACTCACTCCCTTTCACCTCATCCATCTTCCTTTACATTGTAAAAACTTTTTCTTGCCTCTTTTATGTGATATAATTTGCCTCATTCTACCTTTCCTTTTCCCTTTCTCCCAGTGCATTCCTCTCTCATCCCTTATTTTTTTAGATATCATCCCTTCATATTCAACTCATACGTATGCCCTCCCTACATATATACTCTTTCTAACTGCCCTAATAATGAGAAAGTTCTTAGGAGTTACAAATATCATCTTCTCGTGTAGGAATGTAAACAGTTTAACTGAGTCCCTTATGATTTCTCTTTCATGTTTACCTTCTTATGCTTCTCTTGAGTCTTGTATTTGGAAGTCAAATTTTCTATTTAGCTCTGCTCTTTTCATCAAGAATGATTGAAAGTCCTCTATTTCACTGAATAGCCATTTTTCTCCTAAAAGATTATACTCATTTTGCTGGGTAGGTGATTCTTGGTTGTAATCCTTGTTCCTTTGCCTTCTAGAATATCATATTCCAAGTCATGCAGTCCTTTAATATAGAAGCTGCTGAATCTTGTGTTATCCTGACTGTGCCTCCATGATACTTGAATTATTTCTTTCTGGCTGCTGGCAATATTTTCTCCTTGACCTGGAAGCTCTGGGATTTGGCTATAATATTAATGGGAGTTTTAATTTTGGGATCTCTTCCAGGAGGTGATTGGTATATTTCTTCAATTTCTATTTTACCCTCTGGATCTAGAACATCAGGACAGTTTTCTTAAAAATTTCTTTTTCTTTTTTTTGCTTTTTGGAGGGCAATTGGGGTTAAGTGACTTGCCCGAGGTCACACAGCTAGTGTGTGTGTGTGTGTGTGTGTGTGTGTCTTAAGTATCTGAGGCTGGATTTGAACTCAGGTCCTCCTGACTTCAGGGCCGGTGCTCTATTCACTGCACCACCTAGCCGCCCCTTAATAATTTCTTGAAACATGATATTTAGGTTCTTTTTTGATCATGGCTTTCAGGTAGTTTAATATTTTTTAAAATTATCTGGATCTATTTTCTAGATCAGTTGTTTTTCCAATGAGATATTTCACACTGTATTTTTTGTTCATTCATTTGGTTCTTTTATAATTTCTTGATATCTCATAGAGTCATTAGCTTCCATTTGCTCCATTCTAATTTTTAAGGAATTGTTTTCTTCAGTGAATTTTTGTACCTCTTTTTCCATTTGTCCTGTTCTGCTTTTCAGTGTTTTCTTCTCCTCGTTGGTTTTTTGTGCCTCTTTTACCATTTGGCCTACTCTGTTTTTTAAGATGTTATTTTTTTCAGTATTTTTTTGGTCTACTTTACCAAGCTGTTGACTTCTTTTTCATGATTTTCTTGTATTACTCTCATTTCTCTTCCCAATTTTTTCTCTTCCTCTCCAACTTGATTTTCAAAAAAAATTTTGAGCCCTTTCATGGTCTGAAACCAATTCACATTTTTCTTGGAAGTTTTGTGTTTTCCAGATGTAGTAGCTTTTTCTTTGTTATCTTCTTCTGAATGTGTGTTTTGATCCTCCTTATCACCATACCGTGTTTCCCCGATAATAAGACACTGTCTTATTATTTTTTTTTGGAAAGAAAAACACCAGAGGGCTTATTTTCAGGGGAGGGCTTATGTTGTCCTGCCTCAGCTCTCCTCCGCCGCACTGCTCTCAATGGTGCCAGCAAGCAAATCACTGGGAAGAACAGGATGACGCGCTCACTGCTGCAGCTCTGATTGGATGCAGCTCGGAGCGCGGCGTGCGTTTCACCCGGGGGGGGGAGGGATGGTGCATACAGAGGGTACCATAATGTAGCGAGTAGCGCAGGGGATCACCTTCACTACAGTAGCAATCTCAATAGGGCTTATTTTTGGGGGAGGGCTTATTTTAGAGGAATCTTACACAGTAAGGGGAGGGCTTATTTTTGGGATAGGTCTTATTATCGGGGAAACACGGGTAGTAGTTTTTGATATTCAGAATTACTTTTCCTGTCGTTGCTCATTTTCCCACTCTATTTCTTGACTTTTAACTCTTTTTTAAAGTGAGACTCTGCTTCCAGGTTGGAGGGTGCACTGTCTCAAGCTTCAGGGTTTTTGTGCAACTGTTTTCAGAGATACTTCTGGGGATCTGTAAGTTTCCGGGTGTTCTAAGAAGGTATGATCTAAGTAGAGGTGTGTTTACCACTCGCCTGTCCTCTGGTTTGTTAGTGACCACAAGCAGTCTTTTCTGCCCTGGAACTGTGATGACATTCCTGCTTCACTGTGGCTTGCAATCTCTGGTATGCTAATGCTCCTCCTTGCCCTGGGACTGCCACCTAGGAATGTGACCCAGATTTGAGCATGGGCAAAGCAACACAGTCTTGCCCCCAGTACCATCAAGGAGACCCGTGTAATCTCCTTCTGACCAGTTGGTCAGCCCTCTTACTGTCTGTAGACTGAGAGTTCTGGAAGCAGCCACTGTCTACAGATTCAGTGGTTCCCAATGCCTGCTCCTGGTTTGCTAGGGCCTGGTCTGTGTTGGCTCAGCCTGCACTGGACTACACTTCACATTCACCCAGGTGCAACAGACATCTCCTGCTCACCTTCTAGGTTACCTTTGATTAAAAAATTATTTCACTCTGTCCTTTTGTAGGCTATTCCACTCTAGAAATTGTTTTATGGAATTATTTAAAAGTGTTCAGAGGGGTTTTGGTGAGAGCCACTGCCTTTTCTCTGACATCTTGACTCTTCCTTCTCCATCAAATTGGTGTTGTTTTTATTACCCTCACAAATCAGAGCTAAAAGTAGTGAGTAAAACAGAGGGGCATTTATAGCTAAGCTTTAAGGGGATGTCAAGCCTGGAAAAGTGAAGACCTAGTTAAGTGTTAACTCCTTGAGGCCAGAGACTATCTCACTTTTATATTTGTATCTCCAGCATCTAGCCTAGTTCCTGGCATATAATTTGTTGTTCAGTCATGTCTGACTCTGTGATTTTGTGGACCATACTGTCTCAAAAACCAAGGGGTTTTCTTGGCATAGTTGCTAGAGTGGTTTGCTATTTCCTTCTCCAGTAGATTAAGGTAAAGAAAAGTTGAATGACTTGCCCAGGGTCACATAGCTAGGAAGTGTCTGAGGCTAAATTTGAACTCAGGTCTTCCTGACTTCATGCCCAGTCCTTTATCCGTTGAGCCATATAACTTCCTGGTACATAACAAGGACTTAATAAATGCTTATTAACATTGGTTTATAGGGAGAAAAGGGAGAGCAGTCTTGAAGTACCTGAAGGGATATCATATGAGAAGAAAGGTTTGATTTATTCCACTTGATCCCAGAGAACAGAACTAGGAGTGAAAGGTGGAAATCTCAAATAGTCAAATTTAGGTTTGATATCAGGAGAAAACTTCCTAACAATGAGAATTGTCCCAAAGTGGAATGAGTTTCGTTGGAAGACACTGAGGTTTCCCCCCACTGGGGGCTTTCAAGCAGAGGCTGGATGATCGCTTATAAGGATGTAGTATGGAGGAATTCTCAGCTTGGCATCAATTAAACTAATTGACATCTGAAGTCCCTTCAGACTCTGAGATACTGTAATTCTAGGACTTCTTTGGTAGCAATGTAATATTTGGGAGGTAAAAACAACATCTTATACAGCTCAAAGTTTAATAAGGCTACTAAATATGAAGTACCCAAGTGAATTGCCTTTGTCACCAAATGACAAGTTTCATCTTCTCTTTCAAATAAAATGTTTTGAATTCACAAGTTCTTCCAATCTAACACTCCTTTCTCTGTGCCACAGTGTAGTCAAAGAGAAAAGAAAGGACCAATTTATTGTCCATTCATTTCAGTTCTATCTGACTCTTCCTGAGTCAATTACTTTAAATCAATTCAAAATGGATTACTGTACTACTCAGGTCCTTTTAAAATATATCATGCTCCAACTTCATTTATGCTTCCTTAGTGATAGCATCTGGGAATAGCAAGTGGCACAACTTGTTATAATAGCCATAAAGAGAAGGGTCAGGATGGAGAGGGTAAAATGAGGCATAGACTGAGGAAAGATCAGGAAGTAAAAGCAATGCCTTAATCAGCAAGGAGGAAGTTTGCTGAAGACAGAGGGAATTAAATTTGGCCAAAACTTGAGGGAAATGATCATTCTTTGATCTTTACTATACCATTTCATTGAGTTGTTCTTTGTCATTGATTCATTAACTTTCTATTGAGGAAAAGTTATTTTATGTTCATCACTTAGATAAATCTGTAGGACATGACTTTGTGATTTCACTGGTGATGGAGAGTCCCTGTAAGATAACTCCCTCCACCAATGCTGATTAGCAACTGTTTGACAACGTAGAGATTTAGAAAGTTGCCTTGGGCATTGTGAAGCTAAGTGATTTCTTTGCCTAGCATCACACAGCCAGTAGATGTTAGACAGGACTTGGAACCCAGGCATTCCAAGATGAGACCAGTTCCCTTTCCACTATTCCATGTTACTTCTAGAACATGATAAATAAATGGATATAATCGTATATGGATATAATAAAGGTTATATATAATATATAATAAATAGATATAATAATAGTTATACAATCTAACTAAATGAGTGATTGATCCTTGGGGAAGTTAGGTGGCACAGTAGATAGAGCTCCAGGCCTGAAGTCAGGAAGACCTGAGTTCAAACCTGGCCTCAGACACCAACTATGTGGCCTTGAGCAAGTCACTAAACCCTTTTTGCTTCAGTTTCCTCATCTGTAAAATGAGTTGGAGAAGGAAATGGCAAACCACTCCAGGATCTTTGCCAAGAAAAACCCCAAATGGGATCAGGAAGAGTCAGATACAACTGAAATGAATGAACAATAAATTGGTCCTTTCTTTTCTCTTTGACTACACTGTGGCACAGAGAAAGGAGTGTTAGATTGGAAGCATCTAGATTGGGATCTTGACTCTGCCACTTGTGAATTGTGTCACCAGAGGCGTTTAAGCCATTGAAACTCTCTGGTGTCAATTTTCTCATCTATAAAAGGATGGTTTGGGATTCATTGATTTCTCAGGTCACTTGCTCTTCTATATCTATGATTCTTGATTCCTGAATTCATAGCTTATACATTTGGCTCTTTGTTCAAGAGACTAGTACTTGTATTTGAGGAATGAGAGGACAAATCGGGACCAATCAATTCAAGCCTCAGTGGTTTCCCCAGGTTCCTCAAATGCCAATATATTCCACATTCTAAGGGCAAGAAAAAACCACAACCAGTAAAGTTTCTTTTTGTCTTGTATTAGATATCTTATAGGAGACTAGTTTTCCCAGTGCTGGGGTACACTGTGACATCCAGTACCGACAACCACATGGAGGCACATTTGCCTTCAGCAAAGCCTTGGCAATATTGACTATTGATCCAGCTGTCTGGAATCCATTACATGGCAAGCAACCCTTAAATTTTTCACTCCCCTGAAGCTGGAGGGTAGTAACTCTTAGGCCCATTACCCTCATCTATAAAATATAGGAATGTGAGAATGTATGGGAATGATTTCAAAGCCATTGGGACTTTGTGGCCCACTGTTGCATTTCATGAATCTCTTCTAGTTTATTTTTGGGGGAGGGAACTGGGCATGTAAGGCTCATTTCTGTAAACAAAGTCAGGGACAGGGAAATACAGTTTACCCAGAAGTACTAGACACATAATGACTTTTATCCACATAATAGCTATGACATATGATGATTCAATCATTGCTTAATACATTGAAATCATCTGCTTGAGTGTGACATTACAGGTGTCAGCCAGTCAACAAGAACCAAGTCAATTAAGTGCTCACTCTGCTAGGCATTGTAATAAGCACTGGGAATAAAAATATAATATAATAATAATATATAATCAAAAAGAAATACATCCCTTGCCCTCAAGAAGCATACATTATAATGGGGAAAGATAATTTATAAAAAAAAAAAGAAGTTGTAAAGGAGGATGAAATGATTGACCTATACATTCTCCTTAAATGGAAGCTCTTTGAGGATCTATCCAGTTAGAAGGAAGGGTCAAAGGAGCAGAAGGTACTTCTGAAGTGTGAATTGCAGAACAGAAGTGAACGCCTAGGATGAAGGGGTTTCTTTAGGATGATGGAGGAGTCCAGAATGCGGTCTGATGAGAAATGAAAGGTAGAGCCTAGTGTACATTGACAGTCTAAGAGTTTTGCATAGGCAGATTGAAGTCAGAGGTTTTAAAATGATCCCAGACAGGGAAGGATATTTCATGCATTGGATGGCAGATTTGGCATCCCAAGAGATCTTGACAAGATAGAAAGAAGGGACTCAATTGATTTTCCTTGAATAAGGAAATTCAACAATTAGGAAATTTCAACAATTCCTTATTTTTTCAGAATAGGTACTGTGTCCACTGTTGCAGAAAACAGTCCCACTATAGGAAACAGTGTGATAAAATGGTAAAAGCACATATTGTATTGATAGAATTTACTTTAGAAAGAATTTTGGTCATTAAAAAGTAAAAGTGGGGTGGCTAGGTGGTGCAGTGAATAGAACATGGGCCCTGGAGTGAGGAGGACCTGAATTCAAATCTGGCTTCTGACACAACACAAAAAAACTAGCCATGTGACCTTGGGCAAGTCACTTAACCCCAATTACCCTACCTTCCCTCCTCCATAAAGAAAAAAAAAGTAAAAGCACATGTTTGGATTCAGCAGACCTGAGTTCAAATCTCCCCTTTAATTATTGATGCCTGAGTGACCTTGTCACTTCAGTCTCCCGGAGCTTCTTTCACTCTATAGAAAAATGGGATTGGAGTATATAGTCCTAGGTCCCTTTGAACTATATCTCTGATTCCATGACTTTGATAGATGGTATTTATGTGTTGCTATGGATGAAAAAAATTATCCTCGGGGCAGCTAGGTGGAGTAGTGAATAGAGCACCAGCCCCAGAGTCAGGAGGATCTGAGTTCAAATCTGGCCTTAGACACTTAACCCTTACTAGCTGTGTGACTTTGGGCAAACCACTTAACCACAATTGCCCTGCTCTCCCCACTCCAAAAAGCCAAAAAAAAATATATCCTTTAATGGCCAACTTTCTAATTATGAGCCTTGAGAAATTCAACAAGGCTGGTCATGGGAAGACAGCCTGGATGCAGGCTCATATGTGTTTTCTTTTACTGTCATCAATGGATTTCGTTTTAATACCCCAGTCATTTCTGGACTTGGCTCCACCTTCTCTCTGCCACTTCTGCCTGGTGAGACTTCTTTCTCAACAATAACAACAACAGCGACAAAACAGCAACGCCGTGATGACTATGACAGCAACAATAGCAACAGTTATAGGCCAAATTAACCAACACAGCTACAGTGTCATACAACATATTCCAGCAATATCCCGTTCCCATCATGCTCTGTCTCTTCAAGAAAAGGAGGAAAGCACACTGTCTCATCTTTTCCCAGTTTCCTAGATGGTTAATTATGATTATGTCATATTCAGTTTCAGTCTAGTTTTCATTTTATTTGCATCATTGTAATTATTATTGATTTTGTTTCCTTACCAGATATCTATTTGAAGTCCTCCCATTTTTAGGAACTGTTAGAATTTGTAACCAACTCACAGCCCACCTTTGGTCTCACTTCTGCTCCATGACAATGTGGTGGAGTAGGGCTTTAGAGATGGGGAAAGAAAATATGTTCCTGTGCCTCAGGACTTGTTCATTTTAGCCATCTCTCTGGAGATGCTAGTGCCCATTGGATGTGAATTTGACCCTTTCATTCTTTTATAAATTCCCTTGATTCCTGCATTCTAACTAAAGGGCCCATCAGCCCTGAACCTCTTAGTCTCCATGGATTCAGAGATCTGTAGCACCTGGTCCCGTAGCACCACACTGGAAATGGAGGCTCTCTTCAAGCATCTGCATCCTTTTTTCATTCTACTCCCTGTTACCACACACTACAAATCCCAAGAATCTATTTTTCAGAGTTTATTCACAAGGGAAAAAGTTATACCCAGATTTAGAAAGACTATAAGAGAGTAACATAAGTGGGAGGGCATATAAAAGAAAACTCCTCTGTCTCAGACTGTTTCTTGACTAAACTTTATCCCTGAATCCTCGATTTAAGTTCTTTATGGCTATCTTTGTCTTCCAAATCCTCTTCTCACCTGGGAACTCGGCGCATGAAGTCAGGATGCTTTTTGGCCTGATCACCCAGAGAATGTTTGTTTCAACTCCAAAATCGCCTCTGTATAGTTGTGATTCCCCAGCACCAGGGCAATTCGGATTGAATTTGTTCATCCATCCTACAAGCCCAGGTTTACTTTGTGTCACTCAGAAAGTCTTCTGATTGTCTTTGAGACTTTATTCATCTTTACATAATCACTTAGCCAACTTAATATTTTTCCTTCCTCTGAAAGGGAGTAGATATCAAAAAGAATTATCACAAATGGGGGCAGCTAGGTGGCGCAGTGAAAAGAGTATCACCCCTGGAGTCAGGAGGACCTGAGTTCAAATCTAGCCTCAGACACTTAACTAGCTGTGTGACCTTGGGCAAGTCACTTAACTCCAATTTCCTTGCCTTCCCCCCTCAAAAAAAATATCACATATGCTTAATCTCATCACCCAGCACAAAGAATAATTCAATCCAGTGCCTGGTTCAACTCCAAATTTCAAAAAAGACAGTCTCCTTCATCACTATATCATTCATTCCTTCATTCTTCTCTGAGCTCTTCTCCTGACTTTCCATACTTCTTTTCCCCCACTATTACCCAGAAACCTTCACTGGGTATAACACTTCATCCATGTCCCCCTTTGCTCCTATTAAATCAGTTCTTTCTAGAAAGTTCATTTTAAGAAAAGTGCCCTGGCTAACCATATTTAGCCTTTCATTTTTCTCTGGGCTCCAAACTTTCTGAACTTACACTTTAATTACACACAAATCTTTCTATCTCCCTCCACCCTACCCTGTTTTAATTTCCATGGTTTATCTACCTTCCTCCATTAGAAAGGGGAAGCTGGTGTGGTGTATAGAGTGCTGGGTCTGAAGTCAAGAAGACTTATCTTTCTGAGTTCAAATCCCACCTCAGACCTTTACTAGCTGTGTGACCCTGGGCAAGTCACTTAACCCTGTTTGCCTCTGTTTTCTCATATGTAAAATGAGCTAGAGAAAGAAATGCCAAACCACTCCAGTATCTTTGCCAAGAAAACACCAGTAAGATCATGAAGAGTTGAAGACCTGAAAAAATGACTAAACAACAACAACAATAATTGGAATATAAGCTTCTCGAAGACAGGCACAATCTTCATTTACATTTATGTTTTTAATACTTAGCACTGTGTCTGGCATATAGTAAGCATTTAATAGATGCTTGTTGACTTGAATTGATAGAAAAGCGTAAAATTATGTGCATATGGTAAAAAAAAAATTAAAAATCATCTGTATAAGTAGAAAATGGGGAGACCTAGCCCGATAGCATCAGATAGTATTTGTTGAACTATACAGCCTCTGAGGTCATTTCTAGGTCTCAGATGCTACCATTTTATGTGGAAAAAGCCTGGAAGTTTTAGTGGACTGAAAACTCAATATGCTTAAGCAGTGTGACATGGCAAATAAAAGAAGTAACTCATCTTAGACTGGATTAATAAAATAATAGTATTCAGGGCAACAGAGGTGTGAACATGGTCCATTCATATGGTCTCTATTCAGATCATATTCAACCATATCTGGGACTGCCCAGAGAAGAATTGAGATAGAAATTGAAAACGATGCCATATAAGGAATATAGAAGATATTTAGAATGAGACAACTAGGCAAGCACAGTAGATAGAGCCCTAGACCTATAGTCAGGAAGACTTCAGTTCAAATCTGCTCCCAAACAGCTGTGAGACCACAGGGAAGTCATTTAACCTCATTTAGCCTCAGTTCCCTCAATTGTCAAAAGGGATAATGCTGTCATCTACCTCCCAGGGTTATTGTGAAGATCAAATGAGATAATATTTACAAACAACTTAGCACAGTGCCTGCTACATTCTGGGTGTTATATAAGTGTTATTATTATTATTATTATTATTATATAAGGGTAATAAGTTTTCCAAGAGGGGAATAAACTATATGAATCCTGAACTCTGTTATAACTGATTTTTTGAGATACCTTCTCCAGAAGCAAGAAGTAAAAGATAGAATACAGCTGGTTTTTTATTCCCATTTCATAAGAAGAAAATAAAATATCTATCTTCTTATTTCACATAGAAAGTGGTTTTCAAATTCCAGAATGGGCCTCCTGATCTGCAATTAAGTTATCTGTCATTTGGCCCTATGTAGCCACAAGGGTGGAATTTAGGCCTCTCCTGGAAGAGACTTACTAATTATTATTATGAGAGAAGTAAAGAGTGAATTTTACTTCTAGTAACTCATTCAACTCACCTTGGGTGCCTATAATATACATAAAGGCAAACCTCTCCTCGTTGCTTCATACATACAAATTGGCACAAGCTCACAGACTTGAAGCCTGAAAGAAATTTATTCAAGACCAGAAATTGCACCATGAGTAAAAACTGTAATTTGTCAATATGTCAAAATCATAATAAAAATGGAAAATATGATCCATAGCTCAGATCCTCTATTTCTGGAAGCATAACTCTTTCAGATGCTTCCAAGCACTGCCTCATATTACTCCCTCTGAAACATTCTTTTCTCCAGCCAAACTGAACTGCCCTTGACCATGTTCTGTGCTTTCTCTGCCATGCCCTTGTTTATACTATTTCCTTTGCCTGGAATGCCCTCTATCCCATTCTCACTGGGCTCAATTCCTACCCATCTTTTAAAGCCATCTTTAAAGCCATCTCACATGTCATCTCCTTCAGGAAGTCTCCCCGGCCCCTCCTATTGGCAACAACCTCCCCCATGAAGATCCAATAAAGGGATAGGCACTAAATTTTCACTTTCATTACTTTAAGCTATGCTCAGATAAAGCAAAATTATTCTCTCAATACAGGCCAACACATTCTTCACAACTTAGAGTCATTGATAGAAGTTGCCCCGAAATGACTTATTTGTAGTCACATAGCCAGGCAGTAAGTGTAAAACGCAGGATTGAAACTCAGGTTTTTCTCTCTCTGAAGCCAGCTCTAAAGCTACCATGCCACAATGCCTCTCAAGGTCATGCAGCACTTTATTTTACAACTTCCAAAAAACCTGTCATGTTTTCATATTGTTGTTGGTTTAAAATCTATTTATGGTTTTTAATGGCTGACTAAATTATAACTTTTTGAAGGTAGGAATAGAATCTTATCTAAATTTTGTATCTAACCCAGCCTCTAGCAGATTATTTTCCTCACAGATGGTGTTTAATAAATGCTGTTGGAACTGAAAAGAAAATACTTTGGAGTTATGATATTATTAAGCTTATGAAGAGTCAGAGGAGAAAATGTGCAGGCCTTAAAAGGGCTTGAATCTGTCTACAAAGCCATGTGACATTTGGTAGATTGATAGATAAAGTATTTCTGAACCATTTAGTATGTGCCAGGCAGTGTACTTAGTACTAGGAAAAGAAATACCAAGCACAAAGACAGAGCCTGCCTTCAGGAAATTACATTCTTTCAAAAAATTTTTAATTTATGGAATAAAACAAGCATTTCTATAATATAGTACAATAAAAAGATGATTGTACACTTTGCTATTCCTTTCGAATGTATGACAAAATTATCATGTAAATTTCTTTTTTTTCTTCCCTCCCCCCAGCCCTAGAGATTACTACCATTAAACATAAATAGGTATATACAAATAAAATTATTCTTTACGTACCTTTATTTATCAGTTCTTTCTCTGGATGCAGATAGTGTCTTTCTTCACATGTCCTTTATAATTAATTGGGGTATTTATAATAGACAAAATAACTTATTTGCTCAAAGTCATTCTTAAAACATCATTGCTGTTACTATATGTAACATTTTTTTTGGTTCTCATTTCATTCTTCATTATTTTGTATAAGTCTTTCTATGTTTTTTCTAAGATCCTTGAGCTAATTTTCTTACAGCACAATAGTATTCCATAACAATCATATACCACAACTTGTTCAACCATTCTCCACTTGATGGGCAGGCATCCCCTCAATTTCCAGTTCTTTGGCACCAAAAAGAGAGCTACTATAGACATTCTAGAACATAAAGGTTCTTTTCCTTTTTCCCTCATTGTTCAGGGCCAACTCCAGTTAGGCAGGTAGAAGCAGCCAGCTTCTTGCAGCTGCTCCCAGGCCAACTGGTTCACCACTCTCTGTGATGTTCAGAGAACAGAGAACACTGAATTCTTACTCATCCTGATAGTAGTAACGCAAAGGGAACTAAGTACAAGGGAGTGTACAGCCCATCCTGTGTGAAACAGGAACGCTAGATAAAGAATGGACATGACAGCCTTCAAGGTTTGCCTGACATCATCCACCTGACATCATGGAACCAAATAAAACAGTAATGGAAAACATAGTGACCGATAGTTACCTTCTTTGTCTCATTGCTCTATAAAAACCTTGCTCATTGTATCAAGAAACAGATTTCAGAGTTCTATCCTGAACTGCCCTCCTGGCCTGGTTTATTTCACGTCTCTGCTCACACCTGATGCTGGCTTCAGGTGACCCCCAGCACCTGATCATCTTTGGAAATAGACCTAGCGGTGGTAGGAGGAGATTAAACTCTAATGGTGGAAAACAGCACCTAAAAGGGCTGAACAGGGAACTCGGGGCAGGAGAGGTATACCTGCTCTGAAGAAAAGTCAAGAACCACTTTGGAGAGTCATTTGGATGACTGGAATTGACTTGACTAAAGTAAATATGTGCCTATGTTATACGGTTAGAGGGACTTTGCCATGTCCTGCTTTTCTCAAATCAAAATATCTCTTTTACCAGTTTACCATAAGACTTCCCTCCTCTACTACCTGGCCTGACATATTCACAGGGAGAGTTATTTCTCTAACTTATATTATCTACCCAAACCAATTACTAAAATGTGCATGTTTCTTAGGAGGAAGGAAGGACCCCAATTCACATATTGACATCTTGAGGACTTGTATGGTGACAATTGATAGGACTGCCTTTCCTTATAAGAACAGCAGAATGGATTAGTCTATCAAATTATACAGTAGTCACCTCAGATGAAAGAAGAGTTCCTGAGGGATTTATAGGGGTCAGAATGTTTCAGAGAAAAAGTAGGAAGATGGCATCATCAAGCCCCAATTAGCATAGAACCTCTTAGAAATACCAGCACACAGAGGGCAAAAAGGAGGGAGACAATGGGAAGGAGGGAAAAGGGGGACAGGAAATAAAACTAATAGATTGTTTAATGTGAGATGGCACTAATGACAGCCTTATACTAGTTGGAAGGCATCTCACAGACTATCCAATCTGACCTGTACCTGAACAAGAATTCTCTTCACAATAACCCAGCAAGCAAATAAATAGGTTTAATTTAAGGACTTATAATAAGAAGAAAGCCACTATCTTCTAAGGTAGCCCATCTCCCCTTTGGATAGCTTATTGTTAGCTTTTTGTTGTTGTTATTGTTTTCCCATTAATCATACTTAAATCTGACTCTTAGAAACTTTTATCTGCTGCTTCTTGTTTTTGTTTTTTGGATTTTTTTCTCCTCTGTGGCCAAAGTAGCCCCAGAACAAGTCTAATCACTTTTACAAATAGCATGTTGGTTACTTAAAAACAACTATCATGCTCTCCCCAGGTCTTCTCTTCTCCATGCTAAAATTTCCAAATCCTTAAGCCAAGTCTTTTTGGTATGACCTCAATATCTTTCACTATCCTGGTTTCCCTGTTCAAGTCTTCCTAAGCTGGCCAATTAGAGCAACTTGGTGGTGCACTAGATAGAATGCTGGGCCTGGAGTGAAGAAGTTCTGAGTTCAAATCTGAACTAAGACACTTACTACCTGTGTAATGCCAATTATGGCAGCATATTTGAGGACTGCTGCTGTGAATAATTTTAAGGCTCTAATAGCATAGTTTAATGAACTCTATTCAACAATAAACTAAACTTTGTTCAATAAAGCATAACATTCATAGCAACATCCTTAAGCAAAACATATTGTGTGTATATATGTATATGTATATACATATACGCACATATGTGTGTGTGTATATATATCATAACACTCAGTATGTCACATGGCTCATAGCATATATCATCACATTCAGTAGCATTCCCCAAAATACTTGTTTAGACAAGTAAGGGGTCCCAGGTCAGGGTCTTTCCTAGCACAACATATCATTCTTAAGGAGTAGCAGAAAATACAAATACCATCCACCCCTAGGTACAGTAAGTCATAATCTCCTCAATCAATATACAGTGTCCAAGTTAAGTCTTATCTCATCTTGACTTCCAAACCCCATGACTCTTCCTCTGTGGGCTGACCACTCCCAGTTCTCACCTGGATTCACATGTCGGCAGTTCTTTGCTCCTGATCCATATCTCAGCTCACAGGGACTACTCCATTCTAAGTTCCTGCCCAATAGCAGACTTCAGGTTCCTGCCCACAGTTTCTCATTCTAGGAAAACTAAACTTAGCAGAGCTACAACAATATTTATACACCTTTCCAGTACCATCATGGAAATTCACTTTAACAACTCTTAAAAGGGGCTTAAGTTAAGCTTCCTTTCCATGGGCAGATCTCTGCTTTTCATCTCAATTAATTCATAAAGACCAACAAACAGGGCTTTGTCTGAGTAATTAACACAGATCAACAGAGAGGGCTTCTGTCTGATAAACTAACACAGATCAACAGACAGAGTGCCAACATCACAAACATTCTTTCTGTTAGGCCTTCCCACGAGGAAGTTCCCCTAACCCATTCATGATGGCTTCTCTCTGCTCTGCTCCTCTCTCTACTCTGTCCTCTCTCTCCAAGCAATACAATATATAATGTCTCCAATTAAAGACTCTTGATTCAATCAAAGACAAGACTCTATCCAAGGCACTTGATTGGCTAAAACTCAATCCAGAAAAACAGCAAAATGTCCTACTTTGCTTGCTGTTAGTTACACCCTGGGTGAGTCATTTAACTTCATTTTCCTCAATTTTCTTATCTGTAAAATGAGCTAAGAAAGAAATGGCAAACCATTGTAGTATCTCTGCCAAGCAAATACGATACGGAGTCACAAAGAGTAAAACATGATTGAAACAGCTGAACAACAGCTTACCAATAGACTTTCCTAAAATGTAGCATTCAGAATGGAATGAGGTACTCCAAATGGGATCTGACTTGGGCAGGGTATAGAAAGATCATCATTCTTCCCCTTCCCATGTTTCTGCAATGGATAGCTTTCTTAATGTAGGCTGACTGTTCATTTTTTGGGGGGTGAGGGGGGCTACTATGGATTTACATTGAGCTCCAGAAAACAGTCACTTAAAACTTCAGGTCTCTATCAGATGAATTGCTATCCAATTCCAGCTTCTCTTATACTTATGAAGTTGGATTTTTGAACCCAAATGAAAAAAATATAAAATTTTTTTCCTATTAAATCAAACCTCTGTACAGATTCAGTCTAACTCTCTAATCCATCAAGCTCTTTTCCATACTGATTTCCCACAGTCATAACTAGGGCAGGGAGTCTGGTGTTTTGCTCCATGTATTGATATAATGGGATAAGAGGAACGCTTCCTCCATTGCACATTCTAAAGACTCTTAGCGCTTCAGAAGCTCATACTTTATGGAGATTGTGGGAGAAAGGGGTCTCAAGCAGGGGAGAGAGAGGGAGTTAGGCTATGGACCAGCTTATAAAGGTTATATATGGGGAGGGAAATAAGAGAAGAAAAATGACCCTTCTCTTAGATACGTGACCAAATTGACTTCTGCATTTACCACGAAGCCTTTTACTCTAGAAATTATTTTTGCCCCATCAGGGAAAAAATCCTAGTTCTGACTCTGGTTTTGCATTTTGGCCTATGTCTGCCCTTAGATATAAAGCAAAACTGTCATAAATGTATTTGTATACCTCACAGTACTCCCTGGAGAATCATCATAGTCAGAAGTGTATGCCCATGAGCAATGCCAAAAGGTGATAGGGCCAGTGCTTATTACAATGGGTTCAGAGCATTGCTGTATTTATTACATGAAGTTGTAGAGATTTTCTGACCCCCCCCATTCTATGTGTTCTGTTCTATTCCAAATGGAAACCCACAACCAGTATGTCCTAAAATACACGTCCACAGATAAATCCCCAGGCTAGGGAGGGGTGGGTCTTGGACTCTATATATGGCAAATCCACCAGCCTTCTGAAAGATGAAAAACATATGACTCAATACTTGTAAAAGGGTGGATCTTTCTCTCCATTTCCCCTTATCTTCAGGCTCTTGAACAAAACAAACCCCTGCCAAGTAAGTGTCAAAAGTGTTGCCTCTGGTAAAGATGTCCGCTCTTCTATAATGGTCTTTCCAGGTGTCCAGGGAAGGTAAAAATTAGAGGGAAGTTCGGTACATATCGAATCTCTCTTCCTACCTCACTCTCATGTAAGAATCTCTTCTACCACATCCTTAACAGGTAGATCCAACTTTGGTTTATATTCAGCTTTTCCATTATGTAAAAACTTCAAAGTAGAGAGTTTTGCAACCAAATGAATGTGAACCTTTTATATGTTATGTAGAAGAACAAGAAGTGAAGCATGAGGAAAAGAGCACTAGATTATTAATGAGAAAACCTAGACATGAGTCCCAGCTCTCTGAAAAATCATTAGCTGTGTGACCATGGGGAAATCACTTGACCTTTCTGAGCCTCATTGAACTCATCTATAAGATGGGTATAATATTTCTATGGCCCCTCCCATAGTTCTATTGTGAAGATCAAATAATATAATACTGAATAAATCACTAAACATAAAATGTTGTAGAAATATGAGCTATTAAATTCAACAAGTAGTTAATTTGGTGCCCATTGAATACTGAGTACCAAGCTAGGGGCTGGAAGAGATACATTGTTTGGATAAAACATGGTCCCTAGTAGAGTATGGTATGCAAACAAGTAACTCTGATATACAATAATTTATAAGAAGAACATTAAAAGAAGCAGTAAACAAAATGCTGCCTAAGGTTGAATAGTAAAACACTATTATTGACAAAAGACCAGAGGGAAAAAAACTTCATAGAGGAAGTGGTAACTGATTTGGAGGTAAGTACTATTGAAATGCTTTTCACGTCATGGAAGCAATGTTGGCTTCTTGAAGGCTATGCCAACAGCCCAGTTATGCCGAGCAGTCTTTGAGGACTATCTCAATGAAAGCCTATGCCTGCCATCTGAGGCCAAGTACAGAGGAGTCCATCACCAGAAGGTTGATAGAATGGAAGCAACTTGAGGCAAGGGCTACCACTTTTATTTTTGTCTTTGTATGCCAGTGTTTAGTATAATGCATATAGTAGATGCTAAATGTTTGTTGAGTTAGTAAGCACTAACCAAAAATGAAATCGACCATCTCAAAAGAAAACAGTAACTAATGTGCGAGTCATTTCAGAACCATTTGTTTGTGTGTAATCAAATTGTTGACTGGTCAGAGCAATGGACAAAATAAATTTTTGTTTAGTCATTTTAGTGGTCTGACTTTTTTTTTTTTTATTAAGCAATCAGGTTTTAAATAACTTGCTCAAGGTTACACGGCCAGTTATTTCTGGGTGTGGTGCTGAGTGTCTGAGCCCGGGATTCGATCTCCAGGTCGTCCCAACACTGGAGCCAGTGCTCTTACTCGCTGAGCCACCTGGCCGCCCCTAAGTAATTGGGGTTAAGTAACTTGCTCAAGGTTACACGGCCAGGTGTTTCTGGGTGGGTGCTAAGTGTCTGAGCCCGGGATTCGATCTCCAGGTCGTTCTGACACTGGAGCCGGTGCTCTTACTCGCTGTGCTACCTCTACCTGGCTGCCCCGATGTCTGACTCTTAGTGAACACATGTGGGATCTTCTTGGCAAAGGTAATGGTTGGCATTATAAAAATAAATTTGCCATAAAACTTGGCAAAGTTCTTCATTTCTTTCTCCAACTCATTTTACAGATGAGGAAACCGAGGCAAACAGATTGAAGTGATTTGCCCAAGATCACAAGGCTGGATATGAACTCAGGGAGAAGAGTCTTCCTGACTCTGGGCCCTGCACTCAATCCATCAGGCCATCCAGCTGCCCTTAATTTAACCCTTACAAAACAGCATTTTCATGCTGTCTCTCTATTAGAATGTGAACTCCTTGAGAGGATGATGTTATTTTTGGTTCGGTTTGGTTTAGTTTTCTTTGTATCCCTATCACTTAGCACAGCATGTAGTATGTACTTATTAATGGTGGTGGACTGACAGACTGATGGAGGCAAAACCACATAGAATCCATCTCCATCAGCAAAAGATTAATCTTGCAAAACAGAAAGAAAATATATCTATGGGTTACACTGGTTCAATTGGCAAGTTCATATGCAAACCATTATGGAGGGTGAAAAATTATAAAACAGCATATTCTAACAAAAAATTAAAAGATGTAAGGGAAAATAATTTTCAAAGAGAATGGTGTTAGATGAAGCTGTTAGTTCTTCTAGAGATCACTTCAACATGAAACTAGAAAGAAGGCAATTAATAGGTGTTCTTCAGGTTTTACAGTGATCTACTGTCAGAGCAAATAGCCTATTTGTATTCTACCACTTTGATATCCAATATATACAGTAGCAGAAGGTTGAGCAGCTCTTGATATAATAAAATAGAGAAAATGGTTTATCTGAAAAAATACGGTCACACCGTGACATTCACAGGCTTCACGTTAGTGGGTTTTGGCTATTCCCAGGTTGACCATTGATAATTAAATGGGAATTTTTACAGCTTTGTGGAGTACTGTAGAAAATTACAGACAATGTACATATAAAAAATAACAAGTCATCAGTGCATCAATCTATATATCATTAATATATTGCATTATTTACTGTCATAAGTATGCTAACAAATTTATTGTAAACAGCTAAATTTTATCATAAGTTTCAATGGCCTAAAGAACTATGCACTTGCTTTGGGAACACCTCTTCTTTGTCTCTCTACCATCCAGACTCTGTCATGTGGTTCTCTCCAACAGGGATCTTTGTTTCTTGAGCTTTTTTTAGAAGGAAATCAGAGAAGACTCTGAAGAGTATAGGAGACACAAATCTCTTTCAGGTGGAAATTGCAACCTTTTTATGGGTGCAGTGTATTGTCTTATGTATTTTGTGTGTTAAATAAATATGATCAGAAGTATTAAAAATAAACATTTGAGGTGACAACTAGAGTTATTTGTGGTTTTTCACATTCTCAGAGGTCTTGTACCCCTAACTACTGTGAGCATTGAGGGACAACTGTAAATACAGAGAAAATCCATGATAGAGTTTGCCCAATCTTAAAGATACTTATGAACCAATTTTAAGATATACAAATGGAGTAATAATAATTCATATTTCTACAACACTTTAAGGATTATAAGATTTTCCCCCTCATGATAATCCAAAGAAGTAGATAGTATAAATCCCCATTTTACAGATCAAGAAACTGGATCTCAGGGAGGTAAAGCAATTTGTCCTAAGTCAGTAGTTAAGACTTAAAACTATATCTTCTTACGATAAATCTTCTCACTGTAAATCATTCCTTTATATCAGGCTTCTCTCCCAAAAGAACAGAAAAGTCAAGGATGATAAAAGAAAGGAAAGAAGAAAAAAGGAAGGAAGGAAAGAGAGACAGAGAGACAGTCAGAGAGAGTGCAAGATTTTATCCGCATCTGTTGAAAGCAGGCATTTGTCTTTTCTATAAAATCTCTGAGATACAGAACTGTAGCTCTGGTTTTATACAACTCTAGGACACTTCATAAAGGGTTTTTTTTTTCATTTTTTGAGTCCACTTAGAGTTTCCCCTTGAAAAAAAATCAGAATTTGGTTTGTAGTGTCTGCCACTTCTCAACCCCACCTCCTCCACACACCTAGAAGCAAATGGGTAGCACAGTCATAGAGCTCTGGACCTGGAATCAGGAAAACCTGATTAGAAATCTAACTTCGGTCACTGTGACCCTGGGCATGTCACTTAACCTCTGTTTGCCTCAGTTTCCTTATTTGTAACATGGGGATAATAATAGTTCCTATTTCTCAGAATCCTCGTGAATATCAAATGCGATAATGTTTGTAAAGCACCAAGCACAGTGATTAGGGCCTAGTAAGTGCTTCATAAATATTTATCCTATTCCATTATTAATTATATTTAATATGATGGTATTTTAGTTGTATTGTTATGCTTGGTAGATACAGGTAGGCTGAAATACATTACCAAAGAAGAATCATGCAAGAGAAGTAAGGAGTAAAGCATGTTTTCAAAAAGACTTATGATCAGAAAAGAAGGTGGGGCAATCATAAATTGAGGTTGAGGAATAACTGATGCACTATATCCTCTTGCTCCAGAAAACCTATTCTATGTCAACATCTACTAGAAAGGCCCTGTATGTGTAGGAAATGAACAAATGTCAGAAAGGGTGGGAGCTCATGGATGGGTTTCCATCTATGCCCCCTAGAGAGACTTCCCACATTGATGAGATTGGAGATCTCTAGGGATTCCTGCTTTTACTCATGAATCAGCCTTTGGGAATACCCTCATTATGTATCCCACCATGTGGTACAATTAAAGCACCTACCTTCCATGTTTGTGTTTAATTGGGAGAAATTTCCCATTAAAACAAGTTTTTTCATTTTTAAAACTCACTTTGCTTCAGCAAATGGCATAGGCTTCAAAACGTTCTTTTATGTTTTATCTAATAATGACCATTTAATGAGTTCTCGGTGAAATAAGGCAACAGAGTCAACAGATTTTGGGAAACTCCACCACCTTTGTTTCATTTTTGGGATTAGGGTGCCCTCTGCTGTTCAAAATAAGCCTCTATCCAACAAACAAATTGCAAAAAACATTTAAAATTGGACAATAGATGGTTATCTCACCTGTTGGTCAGTGTCCACTAAAAGGTTAGATTAGGAGCTGGGGACAGGGGAGAGGAGCAAAGTTAAGGATATTGAACAGAGATAGGAATTAAAAATAAACCACTTTGTACAGGTCCCCTTCTCAACTTTCCTCTTCTTTTTATTTTTTAAAGCAATCGGGGTTAAGTAACTTGCTCAAGGTGACATGTCATCCCGACACTGTAGCCGGTGCTCTTACTCGCTGTGCTACCTGGCCGCCTCCCCCCCCCTTCTCAATTTTTCAATCTGATGGAATAATAGTTGACCATTGCTCTATGGTGGCTTTAGAGTGAATGATAGTCTTGGGATGATGAAGGCCTGGGTTTGTATCCTGCCTTAGATATTTATTGGCTGTGTGACTGTGAAAGCCAATTAAACTCCAACAATCTCAGTTTCCTCATCTGTGAAATGGAGATAATAATAGTACCTACACTACAGGACTGTTGTGATAATATATGCAAACTCTCACAAAACCCAAAGTATGATATGAATTAGATGGTCATAGATTTAAAGCTGGAAGTCCAGGGAGTCAGGAGCAGGGCTAGGAAAGGATTGAAGAATAGCTGGCCTGGGCAGTACATCAAAATGGGGATTCTGGGAGTAACTCACCAATAGGAAGAGGGGATCCCAAGGGCAGAGGCATATTACAAGGTAAGGGGCTACCCTTGGTATGGTGATGATATCTTGATAGTTTGAATTAGAACAAGGGGAAGATAATAGAATTTTGTGGTTGAAAGAAAGCTTGTGGCTTTTACATTCTAATGCCTTCCATTTATGAAAGAAGAAACCAAGACCTAAGGAAGGGAAATGAATGTCCAATATCTTAGAGGTGATTATTTATAGATTTCAGATTAGGACTCAAGTATTCTGAATTCTGGGCTTCCCACTGTATCACACTATCTACTTCTTTCCCTAATTGTTAGCTTCTATCCTTCTCAGTACATTGACAAAAGGAAAAAAAAAAACCTTTTTATATTATTTTATTTTGCCAGACTTGTGATTTCATAATTATAGGGAGCTCTCATTGAATAATTCACTATCATTGTAGATCAACGCCTACTTAATCAATCAATAAGTATTTGTTCTGCAACTTATTGTCTTACAGGGTGACCTGGGAGCCCCGAGAGTTGAAGAGACTTGAAAAGAATCATACAGCCAGTATGTGTCAGAAAGGGGAATTCAAACTTGGCCCTCCTCAATATGGGGTTTATTCTTTATCCAACTCTACCATGAATCATTTGAAATTTCATTGAAAATTCAATGGTAAAGGAAACTTATGCATTCTCTCAAGTTATTATGGTAACATTTACTAACTCAGACAAAAATACTCTCGAAATCAAAAAGTGCTTTAAAAATCATAATTTAAGGAGATATAGCACAAATGAACTAGAATTTTTGTTGAAGAAAGCACTGTGTAAGGCTTAAAACATGATTACTATGATTGTTCAAAATAAATATTAATATTATTATCATTATTAACTAGCAGTGTGCATAATAATAGTTAATCAGTCAATAAGCATTTGCAACTTGAGTCACAAAGCCTGTTGGTATGAGACTCTCCTTTTTTATGGAGATCAACATCTCATTCCTGAATGAGGGGGTGGGATGAAGTTGGCAAGAGAGAGAAAGGAGAGAAATCTGGGGCTTTCCTAGATTCCAGCTTTGAGAGAGACAGAGAAGATGTGTGATGCCAACCTCTCTTTAGGTCACTGAAGGGAGAGACTTTGGGAAGATGCCAACATGAAAGAAGTTGGCAGTTTCCGTCATGCACCTAAACTCAGCTTACTATACTAGAGTTTTTAGGGAATTTTTTCCTTGGGTGAGATGTGGAATTCTCTGTCTATCTCTCTCTGTGTCTCTTTTTCTCTCTGTGTCTCTCTGTCTTTCTCCCTTTCTTCTCTCTCTGTCTCTCTCTCTGTATCTCTCTGTCTCTGTCTCTGTCTCTCTCTGTCTCTCTGTCTCTCTCTGTCTCTCTCTGTCTGTCTCTCTGTCTGTCTCTGTCTGTCTCTGTCTCTCTCTCTGTCTCTCTGTCTCTCTCTCTGTCTCTCTGTCTCTCTCTGTCTCTGTCTCTCTCTGTCTCTGTCTCTGTCTCTGTCTCTGTCTCTGTCTCTCTCTCTCTCTGTCTCTCTCT
>NW_027186304.1:83365298-83381013 GCF_028583685.1 Petaurus breviceps papuanus
TCTCTCTTTCTCTCTCCTCTCTCTCAGTTGAGCTTCCAATGGACCTCAATTGGGAAAAATATCTTGCTCCCAATGGGAATGCTCCCTCAATCTATATTATCTGATAAGTATTTTCATATATAATATATATATATAGTCTCTGATTTCTATTTGCTATCAACTTGAATAAATAAAAAGCTTTCTTTGCTATTTGCTATGTGTACTTATTACAGAACTGATGTTTGATTGTTAATCAAGCCTTGGATATAAAGCTTGAGACTCTTCTCATTTAAGAAGAATGATTAAATTTTTAGTATGAATCTCAAAGTTATTTTCCCTAGATTAATAATATTTAAGGTAGCAAATAGATGTAATTCTAGTCTCTCTCTGAGGAAAGCAGAGTGGACATTCTCTGGTCCCAACTTCCTGGAATTAAAGTCTGTCTTAGAGAAACATAGTGGGGAGAGACACTTGCAATGTCTATTCTTGCCTTCATGCAAGCCGCATTGAGATAGCCACATCACACATTTATTAAGTTCCTACTATGTGCCAGACATTTGCTAAGTGCTGGGAATATAAAGAGAGGCAAAAACAAGTCTCTGCTCTCAAGGAACTCACAATCTAGTGGGGGAGATAACATACAAACAACCATATACACATTTTCAAAACAGATCGGTGTCAGAGGAGGTCTTCCTTGACTGCGCTTGTGTATGCATGTCTATATGGATTTGACATTGCTGTAGAGGGAAAGTCATGAAGGAGGGAGTAGGACAGTAGTCATAATAATGACAAATAAAAGAGGATCACAAACCTTTTGTTTAACTCAGTAGAGAACAGAAAAAAATTCAAACAAGTAGAGGGCCAGTATCTCTGGATTGTAGAGCATATGTAGGTGGATAAAGCTAAATAAGAAGGCTAGGAAAGTAGGGAGTTGGCATTTTGTGAAGAGTTTGAGTGTCCTTTACATCAGAGGATTTTATTTTTGACCTTGGAACTAATAGAGAGCTATTGACGTTACCTTAATAGGGGGTGAGCTCCTTGAGAGCAGAAACTGTTCTATGTTTTCCTCTTTGTATTCCCAACACTTAGGAAAGTGCTTTGCACAGAGTAAGCATTTCATAATGCTATTGAGAGAGAGAGAAAGAGAGAGAGACAGACAGACAGAGACAGACAAGAGACAGAGACAGAGTGTCCAGGTTGCTGAGGCTCAAGTAGGCTTTACAACCCATTGGCCATTGGCTAATGGTATGGTTTGGGGGCAACTCAGTTCACTTGCCTGGGACTCAGTTTCTTGATTTGCAAAATAAAAGGGACTGATGTGAATAATATCTAAAGTTCCTTCCTGAAAATGGAGAAGGATTAGATGTATCCCCTCAAAATTCTGGACTCCTGGCTCTTGAAGTTCCTTTTTGGTCTTTTAACATCAGACTGAGCTACTGGAAGTTGTGGAGAGATTTAACAGGACTAAAGACTGTTAGATCAGTCATTCATTCATTTATTCATTCATTTAACAGGTATTCATTGAGAGCCTACTTCATTCTAGAAATTATACCAAGTAATGAAGAATCAAAGACAAAAGCAAAGCAATCCCTGACCTCATAGAGTTTATATTTTATTGAAGGAAAACAACATCATATATATATATGGTAATGAAGATATACAGGGATATTTAGAAGTAAATAAAAATTATTTTGAAGGAGAGGGCACTGGAAATTCTGGGATTCAGGAGAAGTCTGGTGAATATGGGAGGTAGCACTTGAGCTGAGCCTAGAAGCAATGTGGGAATTTTTGGGAACAGGGGTGATATGGAAAGATATTTCAGACACAGAGGACCAGAGTGTCTGCAAAAGCAGAGAGGTAGGAGATGGAATTACACATGAGAACTTATAATTTAACTGGGCATTTATGAGAGAACTTTTGAATTTATTGTGGTGTTTATATTTCTACTAGTTAGCCTAAGATTTACAAAAATCTCATTCATGCATATTATTTTCAGTTTTGCACTTTAAGTGGAAAAACAAAAAGATAAGTTCCGTGTATGTCTTGTTTCTATGCACATGAAAACTCCTAGAACTTCAATGATCTAAGTGTAACATTTAAATATCCAGACTTAATAGTGTTCTTGCCATGCTACTTTAGTACTATTTCTATCCAAACAGGAGAAGGAAATGGCAAACCACTCCAACATCTTTGCCAAGAAAACCCTAAATGGGTTCATGAAGAGTGGGACATGACTGAAACAACTGAACTACAATAAAAGGACAATTAAGTCTGCCTGGCTAATTGATACCAATTGCTCATCGTTAGGTGAAACATATCAGTGGGGGCTCATAAGCTAGAACATTAGGACAACATTGCTCAAATCTCCAGGATTACCTCCCCCTAACCCAAACTGTGAGGGATGCATTAGCCTTGCTGTAGGGCACTGACATGCTAGTCAGAGTACAGGCTGGGAGAGTACCTCTAGAAGCTATGTGTGCTACACAAAGAACTAGAGCCAGGGTGTTTATGAGCAGTTCCTCTGGAGCAGGAAAAGACTTATTTTTCTTGAGCAGTTGCCCTTGAATCTCTGCCAAGAGTTGCTGGGTGAAAAGTCATTACCTGGTTTAATAGTTGGAAAATGATAACTCTTACTACTTGAATGTATGCTTTCAGTTTGATTTATAAAGATGAAAAGGGGAGTGTCACTGCTCAATTGTGAATAATTAAATCATGTTTCTATATAAGGTCAATGTTTCTAAGCCAGTTTATTTTTTTTCTGTGATAGACCTAGAATTTTTGGAAGAAATGCTTTCCAGTAATGTTTGCCATGAAACAAATTCATACTTTTCCTTTGGTTTTCATTATGTAGTGGGAGATTATTTCTACACACACACACACACACACACACACACACACACACACACACACATTCTCCACACATTATAACCCTATTTTTCTTTTCTCTTCAACTGCATAGAAAACATTTGGTAAGGATTTGTGTGCAAGACATGCAATGTCCTGAACCCCATTGTATGGCAGAATATTATTTCAACTGGTAAATATTATATAGTCTCAAGTAAATTTTCCTTTGCACTACTAGAATTCTCTTTTCATTATTCATCACTGAATGATAATGAATAAACTATAATTCTAGAATTAATGGAATCTCCCCTTAGGTTACAATTCCATACTTCAGGAAGGGCATTGAAAAACCTGAGTATTTCTATAGGAGGGTGACTAGGATAGATAGTGAGTGTTTGAAACCAAGTCATGTAAGTATCACGAAAGGAAGTGAATACTTTTAACCTGACCAAGAAAACTCTTAGGGAGTAATATCTGATTGTCATCATATCTTTATTTATTTATTTTTTTCAGCCAAAGAAAAGTAAAGTTTATTAAAAGTTCGCTTGCATTAGACACAGAGTAAGTCTGTGCTAGGTCATTTTATGGTTCTCTCACTATTTTTTTTTGTCTTTATTAATTTGTTCATTTACTTTTAGTTTACAAGATTCAGTTCCCCATTTCTTTGAGTTTCAAATTTTCTTCCCCTCCCTTTCCTCCCCTCTCCCCCTCCATAGTGGCATACATTCAAGTATAGGATCTGCAGATACTTTCACATTGGCGATTGGTCAGGTTATAAAGAAAGATTGTATTGGATGGAATGAACAATGGAAAAAAGGAAACAAAACCAAACAAGAGAAAGAAAGAGAGCAGGTAATTTGCTTCAATCTGCATTCAAATGATGTTCTTTCTAGTTCTTTCTCTGAATGTAAAGCTCTCTCTCCATCATGAGTCTTTTGGAGTTTACTTATAGCCCTGCATTTCTGAGAAGAGTCCATTCTATTAAAGTTGGTTGTCACACATATGCTGTATCTGTAATTGTGTACAAATTTTTTCCTGGTTCTGCTCTTCTCACTCAGCATCAGTTTGTATAAGCCTCTCCAGGTAAATATGAAGTCCATCTGCTCTTTGTTTCTTATGGCACAATAGTATTCCATTACATTCATATACCATAACTTGTTTAGCCATTCCCCAATTGATGGGCATTCCCTTAATTTCCAATTCTTTGCCACCACAAAAAGAGCTGCTATAAATATTTTTGTACATATGGGTCTTCCTCCCACTTACATGATCTCTTTGGGATACAACTGTAGAAGTGATATTGCTGGGTCAAAGGATATGAAGTTACTTATAGCCCTTTGGACATAGTTCCAGATTGTTCTCCAAAATGGTTGGATCAGTTCACAACTCCACCAGCAATGTATTAGTGTTCCAATTTTTCCGCAATCTCTCCAGCATTTATCATTTATCTGTTTTGTCATCTTAGCCAATCTGACCAGAGATGTGGTACCTCAGAGTTGTTTTAATTTGCATTTCTCTAATCAATAGTGATTTAGAGTATTTTTTCATATGCTTATAGATATCTTCAATTTCTTCCTCTGAGAACTGCCTGTTCATATCCTTTGACCATTTTATCAATTGGGGAGTGACATGTATTCTTATATATTTGAATCAATTCTCTGTATATTTTAGAAATGAGGACTTTATCTGAGACATTTTATGTAAAAATTCTTTCCCAATTTCCCACTTCCCTCTTAATATTGGTTACATTGCCTTTGTTTGTATGGAAGCTTTTCAATTTCATTTAACCAAAGTTATCCATTTTGCATTTTATAATGTTCTCTAATTCTTGTTTGGTCATGAAGTCTTCCCCTCTCCATAAATCTGACAGGTAAACTATTTCTTGTTTTCCCAGATTAATTACAGTATCATCCTTTATACCTAGATCATATACCCATTTAGACTTAATTTTGGTATATGGTGTTAGATAATGGTCTATGCCCAGTTTCTGCCATACTATATTCCAGTTTTCCCAGCAGTTTTTGTCAAATAGTGAGCCCTTATCCCAAAAACTGGGGTCTCTGGGTTTATCAGAGAGTAGATTATTATAGTCATAGATTGCTGAGTCTTGTGTACCCAATCTATTCCATTGATCCACTGCTCTATTCCTCAGCCAGTACAAAGTAGTTTTGATGACTGATGCTTTATAATACAGATTAAAATCTGGTATAGCTAGGTCACCTTCCCTAGCATTTCTTTTCATTAATTCCCTTGATATTCTGGACCTTTTGTTCTTCCAAATGAATTTTGTTACCATTTTTTTCAAGCTCTATAAAGTAATGTTTTGATAATTTGATTGGTATGGCACTAAATATGTAATTTAATTAAGTTAAAACTGTCATTTGTATTATATTAGCTCGACTCAGCCATGAGCAATTAATGTTTTTCCAATTAGTTAGATCTGACTTTATTTGTGTGAAAAGTGTTTTGTACTTTTGTTCATATAGGTCCTGGGTTTGTTTTGGCAGGCAGATTCCCAAATATTTTATAATGTCTACAGTGACTTTAAATAGGATTTCTCTTTCTATCTCTTGCTGTTGGATTTCATTAGAAATACACAGGAATGCTGAGGATTTTTATGGGTTTATTTTATATCCTGTAAATTTGCCAAATTTATTGTCTCAAGTAGTTTTTCACTTGATTCTTTAGGATTCTCTAAGTATACATCATATCTGCAAAGAGAAATAACTTGGTCTCTTCTTTGCCTAATTTGATTCCTTTTATTTCTTTTTTTTTCTCTAATTGCTATTGCTAACATTTCTAGTACCAGATTGAATAAGAGGGGTGATAGTGAATACCCTTGTTTCACCCCTGATCTTATTGTAAATGCTTCTAGCTTATCCCCATTACATATAATACTTGCTGATGCTTGTAGCAGCAAGCACCCCAGTGTCCCCAGGGTGGGTGCCAATACAGGTTCTTGGATCTGCTTTGATAAAGGAAAGCAACTCAAAATGGGTTAACAAGCTTACTTTAATCCATCAAATATGTATCATTTACCTAGTTCAGGGGAAAAAGGTCAGTACCCCAAACTTCAGAGTATACAGACAGAATTATCAAGACAGAGAAACAGATCAAGTAGACAGATTTCCAAACTGTCCAACCATTACATCCATATCAAATCAACATCTGGGTTTTTCAAAGCCGGGGGTCTCTCAACAACGGCTTCCCAGTGTCTTATCTGATCAAATCACAGAACGCTTCTCAAAATGAGCCCCAAAGCAAAGCTTCACATCAAGGATTATATAGGCTTCTCCTGGCTCAGAGAATGTAACAACCTTCTGGACCCACTGGCTAATCAAAAAGTATCAACTGAAAAACAAGCCTCCCACCCCAGGCTCTAGATGCACTTTAGCCTAGGGGCAGGGAAGATCTTAAAATTTACATTCCCATTACAATGCTTTAAATAGATGTTACTATTTTAAGGAAGACTCCATTTATTCCTATACTTTCTAGTGTTTTTAATAGGAATGGATGTTGTACTTTGTCAAAAGCCTTTTCTGCATCTATTAAGAATATCATGTGGTTTCTGCTAGCTTTATTGTTGATATGATCACTTATACTGATGCTTTTTCTAATATTAAACCATCCTTGCATTCCTGGAATAAATCTTACCTGATCAAAGTGTATTATTCTTGTGATAAATTCCTGTAGTCTTTTTGCTAATATTTTATTTAAAAATTTTGCTTTTATATTCATGAGGGAAATTGGTCTATAATTTTCTTTTTCCATTTTATCTCTTCCTGATTTAGGTATCAGTACCATGTTTGTTTCATAAAAAGAATTTGGTAGGACTCCTTCAGTAATTTTCCCAAATAGTTTGTAGAGTATTGGAATCAATTTTTCTTTAAATGTTTGATAGAATTAGCTAGTAAATCTGTCTGGCTCTGGAGATTTTTTCCCAGGGAGTTCACTGATAGCTTATTCAATTTCTTTTTCTGAGATGGGGTTATTTAAGTAATTTACTTCCTCTTCAGTTAATTTGGGCAACTTATATTTTTGTAAATATTCATCCATTTCACTAAGATTGTCAAATTTATGTGCATATAATTTGGCAAAATAATTCTTAATTATTGTTTTAATTTCTTCTTCATTGGAGGTAAATTCACCCTTTTCATTTTTGATACTCATAATTTGGTTTTCTTCCTTCTTTTATTTTATCATATTGGCTAAGGGTCTATCAATTTTTATTGTTATTTTTTAAACCAGCTCTTAGTTTTATTTATTAATTCAATTGTTTTCTTAATTTCAATTTTATTAATGTCTCCTTTGATTTTCATTATTTCTAATTTAGTATTTAATTGCTGATTTTCAATTTGTTCTTTTTCTAGCTTTTTCAAGTGCTAATTTTCAAGTGCCAATTCATTGACCTCCCTTTTCTCTAATTTATTCATGTATGCATTCAGGGATATAAAACTTCCCCTAAGAACCACCTTTTATGCATCCCACCAATTTTGGTATGTTGTCTCATTATTGTCATTCTCTTGAATGAAGTTACTGATTGTTTTTATAAATTCTCTCTTGACCCACTCATTCTTTAGGATTAAATTGTTTATTTTCCAATTAGTTTTTAGTCTATCTTTCCATGGCCCTTTATTGCATTGAATTTTATTGCATCATGATCTGAGAATGATGCATTCAATATTTCTGCCTTTCTGCACTTAATTATGAGGTTTTTATGCCCTAGTATATGATTAATTTTTGTGTATGTGCCATGCACTGCTGAGAACGTATATTCCTTTTTATCCCCCTTCAGTTTTCTCCAGAGATCTATCATACCTACCCTCTCTAAAATTCTATTCACCTACTTAACTTCTTTCTTGTTTATTCTGAGGTTGGATTTACCAAGTTCAGAGAGGGGGAGATTAAGGTCCTCCACTAGTATAATTTTCCTATCCATTTCTTCTTCTAATTCCCTTACCTTCTCCTCTAGGAATTTGGATGCTATACCACTTGGTGGATATATGTTAAATAATGATATTGCTTCATTCTTGATGGTGACTTTTAGCAGGATATAGTTTCCTTTCTAATCTCTTTTAATTAGATATATTTTTGCTTTTGCTTTATCTGAGATAAAGATTGCTACCCTGATTTTTTTTTTACTTTATCTGAGGCATGATACATTTTACTCCAGTCTTTTACCTTTACCCTGTGTGTATCCCTGTGTTTTAGATATGTTTCTTGTAAACAGAATATTGTAGGATTATGGTTTTTAATTCATTCTCATAGTCACCTCCATTTTATGGGAGAGTTCATCTCATTCACGTTCACAGTTTTGATTACTATCTGTCTCTTTCCCTCTATCCTATTCCCTCCCCTGTTTATGTTTTTATTTTTTCTTCCCTTCTCCCTTCCCCTCCTTAAGAGTTTTCCTTTTGACCACCACCTCTCTCAGTATTCTCTTATCAGTCCCCCTCCCTTTTCCTCCCCTTCCCCTTTATTTCTTCCCTCCCTGAAAACTGCCTATTCATATCCTTTGACCATTTGCTGGAGAATGACTTGTAAATTTGACTCAGTTCTCTATATATTTTAGAAATAAGGCCTTTACCAGAGACCTGGTAAAAATTATTTCCCAGTTATTTGCTTCCCTCCCAATCTTGGTTGCATTGGCTTTGTTTGTGCAACAACTTTTCAATTTAATGTAATCAAAATTATCCATTTTGCATTTTATAATGTTCTCTATCTATTATTTTGTCAAAAATTCTGCCAATTCTCCATAAATCTGTCAGATAAACTTGCTTCCCTGATATTTTTATAATATCATCTTTTATACTTAGATCATATACCTATTTGGACTTTATTCTGAAATACAGAGTCAGATGTTGGTCTATGCCCAGTTTCTGCCATACTATTTTCCAATTTTCCCAGAAATTTCATCAAACAATGAGTTCTTATCTCAGAAGCTGTAGTCTTTGGGTTTAACAACCAGTAGATTGCTATCATCACTGACTACTGTATCTTGTGTACCTAACCTATTCCACTGATCTACCCCTCTATTTCTTAGCCAGTACCAAGTGGTTTTGATGATTGCTGCTTTATAATATGATTTAAGATCTGGTATGGCTAGGCCACGTTCCCTAGCACTTCTTTTCATTAATTGATTTCTTCCCTTTAGAATTAGTTGTTCAGAAAAACTTATTGCAAAGATTCTCCACAAATAACAGTCTTCTTTCTAATCTTAGCTGTATTGGGATTTATTTGTGCAAAAACCTTCAAAATGCTATGTAATAAAAATTATCCATTTTATCTTCTATAACCTTTTATATGTTCTCTCTTTCATTCATGAACTCATCTCCTATCCATAATATTGAGAAGTAATTTCTTCTTTGTTCCTCTGCTCTGTTATGTAAGTCCTATATCCATTTGAAGTTAATATTAACAAAATGTTTGAGATGCTGGGTTAAATTTAATTTCTGCCAAACAATTACACAGTTTTCCCAATTCTCAAAGAGTGAGACCTTACCTCAGTAGCTGGGGTCACTGGTGTTATAGAACACTATGTTACTGTGTTCATTTGCTTCCACACATTGAATAAATTTCTTTGATGATTCCTGGTTTGTAGCATACTTTGAGGTCTACTAAGTTCTCTTTGTTACTTTTTTACATTACTTTCTTCAATACTTTTTGTATGTATATTTTTGTATGCTTTCTTTAATATATTTTGTTCATTCAGATGAATTTAGCCATTATATTTTCAAGTTTTATAATCAGTTTAGTTGGTATGCTACTGACTAAATTAATTTGGGCATTATTACCATTGTATTACATTGTCTGGGATTATTTATATGCAATTAATATTTCTCTTCTGTCTTTATTGCTGTAAGAATTGTTTTGCTGGGTATTTATATATTTCTTATATTTCTTGGTAAGTAAATTCTCAAGTAGTTATTAACATGTTGCTATTTTAAATGACATTTCTTTCTGTCACCTAGCTTGTTGGGAATTTAAAGAAATGCTGAGGATTCATGTGAATTTATTTTATATTCTGAAATTTTTATTTATTTATTTTTTCAATAAGTTGTAGTTAATTCTTTAGGGTTAAGTATGACATTATATCATCTGTAAAAAAAAGAAAGAATAATTTTGGTTCTTTTTGCCCTATGCATATTCTTTTTTCTTGTCTATTGCTATTATTAGCATTTCTAGCACTATCTCAAGTAGTAGGGGTGACAACAGCCAACCTTGCTTTACCCCCAATCTTATTAAAGAATTGTAGTTTGTTCTATTACATATGATCTTGGCTCTTTGGTTTTAGATAAATATTACTTACCACAATAAGAAAACATCTATTTTTCTTCTGGTGTGTTGTTTAAGTAAAACTAAGTATTGTATTTTACAAATAGCTTTTTCTATATCAGTTGAAATTACCATGACCTTATTATTCATCTGGCAAATTACATTTACAGCTTTATTAATTTTGAACCAATCCTACACTTCTGCTATAATTCCAAACAGATTAAAATGTATAATTTTTTGTAATTTGTAGTGCATTGTTATCTCCTCCAATATTTATTTAAATTTTTGCATAAATGCTAATTAGAGATATTGGTCTATAGTTTTCTTTGTATTCTCCCTAATGTAGACATCAAGATCATTTTTTGTTTCTTATCAGATATTTGGTAAGACTAATTTTTTTCTCCTACTTGTGCAGAGATTATGTAATAATGAAAGTAATTGTTCTTCGAGTATTTGACAGAATTACCCCATAAATCCATCTGACCCCAATCCCCCCCTGGGTTTTTGTTTTTGGAGGCAATCAAGGTTAAGTGACTTGCCCAGGGTCACACAGCTAGTAAGTGTCTTAGGCCAGATTTGAACTCAAGTCCTCCTAACTTCAGGGCCAGTGTTATACCTACCGTGTCACATAATTGCTCCAATATAGGTATTTTTAAAAGTCTTATACATATTCACCCATTTCATTTAAGTTTCCAGTTTTACTGGCAAATAGTTGGGCAAAATTATCCCTTTTTTATTGCTGTGATTTCAAAATTTTATTTTCTATACTAGTATTTTGGTTTTCCTCTTTCTTTTAAAAAAATCTAATTAGCTAATGGTTTGTCATTTTTATTTTTCTTTTAAAAACCAGGTAAAGTTTTAATTTATTAGTTAAATGTATTTTTAAGAAAACTTTTAAATTAGTATTTTCTTTTCAGAATTTCTACTTACTCGAGCAGGGATCCTCCTTTTCTCACTCACAGTAGCTGCTCAGCCTCCATGCCGCTCACCCCCAGCAGTTCCGGCTCCTGGCAGTTCTCGTTCCTGGCAGTTCTCTCTCAGCAGAAGTAAGTTCTGGCTGGCTCTCAGAAGATGTTCTGTCACCACAAGTTCTGTTCTCCAAACTCCTCTCTCTCCAGCCTAGGCCTCTTCTTATATATGCTATTAGTTTCTCCCTACCCCACCCTTTCTTGTTACATCAGCAAGTCCATCCCACTGTGGGATTCACAAGTTCTGGGTCTTAATACTTAACAAAATCATGAACTTGGAACTAAGTGCTAAGTACCTGTTTGCTTGCTAATATAAGGGGCGTGGAAGATCTTCAAATCCCATTACCATTACACCACTGTGCCATCTAGCTACCTTTATGATTTACTCTCCAGTGGATTTTTAAACATTCCTTTTGATGTTTGTTGTTGAATTGACTTGCTTTAATGATACTTTATTGACTACAATTTTACCGAATGTGGTCAATAAAGAATGTGTTTAATATTTCTGCATTTTGGGGGGCGGAATAGAAGCAGGAACTTCTGTGAGCTCCTTCCACAACTACCTCGAATACCTTTAAAATATGACTCTAAACAGATTTTAGAGCTATGGAGCCCATGACAGAGAGGAACAAATCTCCCACTGAAGGCAGCCTGGCAGGCTGACACAAAGGGTCTATCACATGGAGCTGAGAGCCCAGTGCAATCCCACTCCCTGCTTCTGGCCCCAGGGCAGCCCTGCCCAGTCGAGCCAGAGCAGACATCAGGAGAATGAATCACCACTAGCTGTGGCAGTTTCCAGACTTCTCAAACCATAAACACCAAGGAGAAAGTAAAAGGTCAGTTGAAAACTCTATTGGAACCAGGTGACTTAAGAGTGCTGTCAGGCCCTTGTTCCTGGGGCAAGAGGTGGTGGAGGCACAGTGGCTGCACCCATGGCCACATGGCTGCCTCCAGAGCTCCTGGCCTGCAGATTGTAGGGGGACCAAACAACCATTCAGAGGGCAATCACTCTTGCTTTATCCTGCTTGAATCTAGGTTGCTGTCTTGGGCAGTGGTTGTGGGGTGAGAAATACCAGTGTGCCAGTGTGGCATCTGTAGAGCATGTGCCCTCCTTAGACCTCTGACAACATTTGTGAAAACACCAGTGATTTGGGACAAAGATCTCTCTATTATGGAAGCAGAGTTCTACTGCGGCAAAGAGCTCAAAAGTCAATTGGCTGTCAAGATGAGGAAGCACAAACAGATCATAGAACACTTTTGGGGGACAAAAAGGATCAAAGCATTGGGGTGGCTAGGTGGCATAGTGAACAGAGCACCAGCCCTGGAGTCAGGAGGACCTGAGTGCAAATCTGGCCTCAGACACTTAACACTTACTAGCCATGTGACCTTGGGAAAGTCACTTAACCTCAATTGCCCTGCCCTCCCCCCTCAAAAAAAAGCAAAAAAAAAGGATCAAAGCATGCAACAGGAGGAAGACAACAAAGTCAGAACTCCTGCATCGAAAGCTTCCAAGAAAAATGTGAGCTAGTTACAGGCTATGGAGGAGCTCAAGAAGGATTTTGAAAATCAAGTAAGAGAAATGAAGGGAAAATTTGGAAGGGAAATGAGAATAATGCAAGAAAAACATGAAAAGTTATTCAACAGTCTGCTAAAGGAGACCCAAAAATACACTGAAGAAAACAACACCTTAAAAAATAGACTAACTCAAATGGCAAAAGAGGCTCAAAAAGCCAATGAGGAGAATAATCCCTTAAAAAGCCAAATTTGCCAGATGGAAAAAGAATCTCGAGAGCTCACTGGAGATGATCATTCCTTCAGAATTAGATTGGAGCAAATGAAAGCTAATGACTTTATGAGAAATCAAGATACTATTAAACAGATCCAAACAAATGAAAAAAAAAAATAGAAGGCAATGTGAAATATATCATTGGAAAAACCACTGACCTGGAAAACAAATCCAGGAGAGATAATTTAAAAATTATTGGACTATCTGAAAGCCATGATCAAAAAAAGAACCTAGAAATCATCCTTCAAGAAATTCTCAAGGAAAATTTCCCTGATGTTTTAGAAAATAGAAATGGAAACAATTCACTGAGAGCCTCTTGAAAAAGATACCCAAAAGAAAACTCTCAGGAATATTATAGCTAAATTGCAGAGTTCCCAGGTCAAGGAGAAAATATTATAAGCAGCCAGGAAGAAACAATTTGAGTATTGTGGAAACACAATCAGGATAACACAAAATCTAGTAGCTTCTACCTTAAGGGATCAAAGAACTTGGAATATGATATTCTGGAGGTCAAAGGAGCTAGGATTAAAACCAAGAATCACCTGCCCAGCAAAACTGAGTACAATATTTCAGGGGAAAATATGGTCATTCAGTGAAATAGAGGACTTTCACATATTTTTGATGACAAAACCAGAGTTGAACAGAAAATTTGACTTTTCAATACAAGAAGCAAAAGAAGGATGAGAAGGTAAACAAGGAAAAGCAATCATAAGGAACTTATTAAAGTTGAACTATTTACATTCCTATATGGAAAAATGATAATTTTAATTCATGAGATTTTTCTCAGTATGAGGATAGTTGAAAGGAATATATATGTATATATAAACATATATATATGTATATGTACATTTGTATGTTTACATAGGAGGGTGTATGTGTGTATAAATACATACATGAGTGTGTGTATATATGTGTACATGTATACATAGAGAGAGGGCAGGATTAGTTGAATAGAAAGGGATGATATCTAAAAAATTAAATTAAGAGTTGAGAGAGGAATTTATTGGGAGAAGGAGAAAGGGAGAGATAGATTAGGGTAAATTATCTCATATAAAATTCCTCCCCAGCTCCTTTTGCAGAGGAGAAACTGAAGCAAACAGGGTAAAGTGAATTGCCCAGGGTCATGTAGCTACTAAGTGTCTGAGGCTAGATGTGAACCCAGGAAGATGAGTCCTCCTGATTCCAGGCCTGGCACTCTATCCACTATGCCACCTAGATGCCCTAAAGAAAGCATTGCAGCCAAGGAACTGGTAATGTTCACATATTTCAGTATTGACCTCACACAGGAAAAGTGTGAGTATGTGGACCATCCTCAGAAGTTGTATAGAGTTAGTTTTCAGGGACCCTGGACAACTACAAGAATTTGATTTCCCTGGGAATACAAACCAAAGATTTCTCCATAGGTTCCTTTGGGCCTTTCTATGATACTCATTTCCACCTTTTAAAAGAAAGGGACCAACATTTAATTCTCAGATGACTATCAATTCCTGGCATTCTTTCATTTCCAAAGAGCAGGACTAGAAGATTGTTGCCCAAATGCTGTTGGCAATTTGGATTGAATGGAAGTTCTTTGGGTGTCTGAGGGACAAATCCAGAGGAACAGCTATCCGAACATCATCTTGAAGAAAAATATTTTTAATGTAATAAATGTTTGAAGGCCTCCTGTGAAAGATCAAAGACTACATGAAAAAGTTCACTCTAACAAGCAATTGTATTAATGTAAGGCCTCTGAGAGGATCCTTTGATAGGAAGCTTTTCTTATTGTGAATTAGAGAATTCTTACTAGAGATGTCTTAGGAATGTAAAGAATATATATTAAAAATAAGATTTTTCCCCCCAGGGAGCTGAGCCATCTGAGGGTTTACCTTGGTTAGAAACATTATAAATTGGGGTGGCTAGGTGGAGCAGTGAACAGAGTCACTGGAGTGAACAGAGGCCCTGGAGTCAGGAGGACCTGAGTTCAAATCTGACCTCAGACACTTAACACTTACTAGCCATGTGACCTTGAGTAAGTCACTTAACCCCAATTGCCCTGCCTTCCCCCTCCAAAAAAGAAAAATAAACAACATTATAAATGTAATCATTTATAGGAAGGCTGTCTGCTAGAGAATTCTCTTTACTGTAAATCAGAGTGCTCTTTTATTAATGTGCAAGTGTTGCAAAACTTTTTGCAAGAGAACTTATGCTACTGTATACCAGAGAATTCGCATTCATGAAGAATATTATGAATTATTTGACTGGCTTTTTTCAGTCAAATTGAACATGAGATAATCTACACTGGAAAGAAACCTTGGAATGTAAAAAATGTAGGATGTCCTTTTGCTGGAGAGTCTTCTCAACATCAGAGCATTCAAATGGAGATAAGCCTTATGAATGTGATGATTGAAGACCTCCCTCTAGAGTTAACACTCTTCTCACAATTCCTACATAATAGAATAAGTTTTCAAAAAATAATAGTTGTGAGACTTGTTTAAAATATTGATTAATTTTGACACCACTTTTTATGCAAGTTCCTTTTTTGATGAATGTAGCATTCATTAAATGTATGAACATTTCAATATGCAAATAATAATAGAAGGTTGTATATGAAACTGCAACCTTCTGTTACATAGGGTTTGGTTTTTTTTTTTTTGTTTTATTTTGTTTTGTTTTTTCTTTTGGAGGGGGGAAGGCAGGGCAATTGGGATTAAGTGACTTGTTCAAGGTCACATGGCTAGTAAGTGTTGTGTCTGAAGCTGGATTTTGACCTCAGGTTCTCCTGGCTCCAGGGCCAGTGCTTTACACACTGCGCCACCTAGTAGCCCCTTACTAGTGTGGATAGATAGATAGATAGATAGATAGATAGATAGATAGATAGATAGAT
>NW_027186304.1:83381023-83431508 GCF_028583685.1 Petaurus breviceps papuanus
GATAGATAGATAGATAGATAGATAGATAGATAGATAGATAGATAGATAGATAGATAGATATAGATATCATATATATGCATGATGTATGTGTATATATATATATATGTTCACACATACATAGTTTTTTTTAACTGTGTTTAAATGTGTTTTCACCCACTTCCCAATTAATCACAAAAGTCTCTGAGTTCAAATTGAATCAATCCAAAGCATAAATTAGTTATGAATGCACCTTTAAATGATTTGAAAGAAATAAAATGTTTAGATCATTAGATGAAGACAGATGATACTGATGGTGTGCTTGGGTTCCTGTGCTTGAACCCCAGTTCCAAAATCACATTTCTCCATCCCCTCAAATCTCCCTAGCCTCAAAATACTGTTTCAGGCACTTTCTCTCCAGCTTAAAGGAAGCACGCCGTAGCAAAATACTTATCTCTCTTTCTGATGTAGGAGCCAGCTGCACCTATAGAATTTAGTCGTTTGAACCAGCTTTATACTGGCTGAACTGGCTGTGTACTGGGCCATAAAGATATTTGCTACACACTGACCTATTACTGTGTTTCCCCGATAATAAGACACTGTCTTGTTATTTTTTTTGGACAGAAAAACACCAGAGGGCTTATTTTCAGGGGAGGGCTTATTTTAATGAACATTGACAGCAATTTTAATAAACAAGTAAATGTGAACAAAAAAATGTACCTTTATTCAATAAGCAAATCACTGGGGAAGAACAGGATGACGCGCTCACTGCTGCAGCTCTGATTGGATGCAGCTCGGAGCGCGGCGTGCGTTTCACGGGGGGGAGGGGGGGGGGGCAGTGCATACAGAGGGTACCGTAATGTAGCATGTAGCGCAGTAGCAATCTCAATAGGGCTTATTTTCGGGGGAGGGCTTATTTTAGAGGAATCTTACACAGTAAGGGGAGGGCTTATTTTTGGGATAGGTTCAAGGGTCACCTGCTCCCCCTCCATCCCTTCCCTCATTAGCACAGACTTCTACTTGGACAAACTTATTATGTGAGATGAGTTCACCCACTTTGCTTCTCCTTTTCTCTATTATATTCTTTGCCCACCTTTCTTTCCTCTTCTTTTTAAGATTATCAAAACATAGCTACAACACTCTCAGGTCATCTGTCTTACTTGACTTCCATTGTGACCCCTCTTGACATTAAAGTTCTCAGGAGACATATGCATCATTCCTCCCAGATTGAAATGTAAACAATTAACTTTTATAAAATCCTTTTTGTTTGCTCATTGCTTTTTCTTCTTTTAAAAACCCAACTCCTCTCACTATAAATCCTGCCCTCGTTCCAATGCATCTTGATCACAGAAATAAAAATATTTCTAGTCACAAGATCATCTTGCCCAGCATATAAACTTTTATCCAAGGTATTCACAGCTGACTTCCCCCCTCACCCACATCCCTCTAGGACATATATTGAAACACAAATTATAGGGTTGCTATCATTTACTATTTAATATTTAATGGATGAAATTCCATTTGTAATTAACCTAATATTAATAGACTTCATTTACATAGTCAATTATATTCATTATCTTGATTGAAATTTAGAACATGCATTATTTTTTCCCCACCATTAGGAAGTAATTATTAGTCAATCCTCAAACAGTTCATAGATTTGGAATGGGCCTTAGGTACTGTCTAGTCCAGTAACCTCATTTTATAGATAAAGAAACTCGGGTCCAGAAAAGTTAAGTGACTTCTTAATTAGAAGCTATTTAGAATGTATTTGAGGTATTTATGTAATTTAGAAGGTATTAGCAAAGATGAGATTTGAACTCACTCACAGCAGCTATTTCAGTGCTCTATCCACCACAGCATCCTGCCTTTTCTAAACCACATACTCAGTATGAATGAATGGATGAAGACTCATTTAAAAAGGATCATTATGGGTAAAGAACCAAGCCAGCACTGAGCATACAAGCAGAAAAATGAGGTAGTTTCTTCTCTCAGGGAGTTCACATTCCAATATGGAGATTCTCTCTCTGTCTCTCTCTGTCTCTCTCTGTTTCTGTCTCTCTGTCTCTCTCTGTCTCTGTCTCTCTCTGTCTCTCTCTCTGTCTCTCTCTCTCTCTCTCTCTCTCTAATGTACACACATATATAGCTGTATATATGCATGTACACATATGTATACTATGTATGTATATATAAAGATATATATGTGCACACATACATATACATCCATCTACCTATCTATGTCTGTATCTATCTACACACACATAGAGTTTCAGCTGTAAGTCATATGGAAGGTCCCTTAAACCTTAGGTTGCAGCAGCAAAGCTGGTGATGCATATTCTTTATTTCCACTGCTAAAATCATATCCATCTCTGATATTGAGCCACTTAACCGTGTCAAGAACGTGGCACTGAGAATTTTTTTTTCTGGGTCTTCGGTAGCTGTGGTTGCCAAGAAGCAGAGGCTATAAATGCACTTGCAGAAGCAATTGCCAAATCACACATCTCCATGAAGTATTGTGCCTTTAGGGTAAAGGCTGAGGGAGGTGGTCTGGAATAAGCATCTATAGGGTGCTTCTACCCTGGTCTCTTAGGCTTACTTGACCATCACAAGGTCACAGTGGAGATTACAAGCCTCTTGTAAAAAAAAAAAAGTTATTGTAAAAACAGTAACTCTTGTAGAAAGAGTTACTTCTCTCCAGGATGTCTCCAGGGGACTGGTACTCTTTGATGGTAATCAATCAATATGTCATTTAATTGATCAGGGTCAATCATAGACTCATAGAATCTTTGAATTGATAAGGACAGTAGAGATAATTTGATCTAATCCTCTATTTGATGCAGAAATTCTATCTACAACATACTCAACCAGGGCCTTACCTTGAACATCTCAAATAATAGGAATCTCAGGAGTCATCCTACTCTGTTTTCAGATTGTTTTAATCATATTTTTCACATTTTGAACCAAAAAGAAGAATAACAGTATAAAGAAGCAAGGGCCAGACTTGGAATCAGGAATACTTTAAGTTAATTCTATTCCTCCTTCTGATACATATTAGTTGTGTGACTATAGGCAAGACAATCAACTTCTCAGTTGCCCCAGCAAACTCAGGAAAGCTAAAGTAAAATTTTTGATATGCAGATGACAAATGGACATAGTTCCCATACTGGAAGTTCTTTATACACATGAAATTACAGGTCTAGATTTTTTTTAAAGGAAAATAAAGAGCCCAAATCTACCTCTATCACTTCAATGAAGTGACACAAAATTTAACTAATTCCTCTATTCACAGCCTTGAAAATCTTGGAAAACAAGAATTATGTCCTATCTGATTTAAGTTAACTATAGCTTGTTTCTAAAACTATTCATCACATGATGTGGTTTTGAGTTTCATCAATTTATTTGTCACCCTTCTCTGCACATATTTGAACTTGTAATTTTCTCTCTAAAGCAATGTTCATAATTAAACACAATGCCATTTATGATGCCCAACCAGAAAAAAATACAACACAAATATTACCTCCATTGATCTTGACTTTTACTTTGCTTTTTATTCCCTGTCTTCTCTTTCTTTATTTCTCTTCTATTTGTCTTCCCAGCACTTAGCATAGTAGCTAATATATAAGTAAGTAATAAGCTTCATAAATAATTGCTGATTGACTGACCTATTAATACACACTTTGGGAATGGTTGTTCAGTTATCAATTCCATGAAATGTACTATCATCTAACCCACATCATTCCATCTTGTCCACCAGAATATCAGGGGAGACCTTTTTAGACACCTCACTGAAATTCAGATATTCAAGATCTACAGCTAAAGGCAGAGACTATAGCTTATTTCTACTGAACTCATAATGTCTTCTAGTTATTACCAATTCCCTCTGTGAGTGCTCAGAAACTATCCATACAATCTATTCAAGAATTTTTCCAGTCAATAATTAGTTTCCAAAATTTTTTTCTTTTGCTCTCTATTTTTTGAAAACTAGGACATGTACCCACCTTCAACAATTTGGTGTTACTCTTTTTGACCACTTAAAGACATTTAACAACTATTTCCCTGTACAGTGGACTCCCCATACTTTGTAATTCATGTTAATCAGACAAACATATGTGTGAGATTTTACTATCTTTTTTTTTTTAAGCAATTGGGGTTAAGTAACTTGCTCGAGGTTACATGACCAGTTATTTTTGTGTGGGTATTAAGTATCTGAGGCCAGAACTGATCCTGGGTCCTCCCAACTCTGGGCTGGGGCTCTTACTCACTGCTCCACCAGCCGCCCCAAGATTTTACTATCTTATCATCTATCTTGCCTCTGATTCCTACTTATCAAGCACTTACTGTTTCCAAAGCATTATATTAGTCCTGTTATAGCTTTAAAAAACTCAGACTGTCTTCTCTAAAGGAACTTTATATACCTTAATTCCCAATTTAAACTTCAGGTTATAAATTTCAATAAATGTACTTTGTTATTAATCTCAGAAGGTTATTAGACATATCTAGATAACTATAATTCAGAATACTAGAGGATGAGTATACTGGGGAGCCACAGAACAATGGGCTATGAGAAGTCTGAGGGGAACTGTCATTTGTAATTGCGGGAATCCAGGAAGTTTTCCTGAGGGAAGGGATATTTAATCTGGACTTCAAAGAAGGTGTTAGGCATTCAACAGATAAAAATGATGGGCACAGGATTTGAGGAACAGGGAATATCAGAAGTAAAGAAAAAGGTAGAGAAGTGAGATGTTCACGTATGGGGGACAGACACTTTAAGATCAGGGAGATTGCTAGATAGGATATCTAGTTTTTTTCTTAAAATTTTGTGTGCTCTCTTTATGGATATAAAAGGACACAATGAGACTGGAAAATAGTAGAATTATTTTGATATAGGATTGACTATATAACCTGATGTAAAGTGTAGGTCATTGTTTAAATATTTAGACAGATGTATGATCTCAATGGCGGTACTCCCTCTCCCTAAACATATTATACTCCATCTACTCCTTCTTATTGTATAGTTTTCTTGTCAATGATCTCCCATAAGTCCTCCACCCAGGAAGTTGGGGGTATTCCTTTAGATGTCATGACATTGCCCAGATGAAAATGGAGCATTTAGTCTGTCCATTGATTGCTCTTAATTCTCGTTACCTGACTAGCCCTTTTTTCTTTTTGGTCATACATAGATTCTGCGCAATTCTTGATTGATGGCATGGGGTAGCCTATGCAAACCTGGTATGCACCTGTCTAATGTGTTTTATATGATGCTCAGGGTTAATTCTTAAGAAACTGCATCTTTCCATGGCTTGCAGCCATGCAAAACCATCAAAAGAACATGATTGTTAAAAAGATGGGCCTTCTTCTACCCAGGAGCACCCAACAGTATTTTAAAAAAAAAGTTGCCACATGTATCCCTAATATATGGATAACCCTTTGTAGTGTCATAAAGGAGATATGTTTGCAGGAGATTTGTGCTTGCTTATGAGGATGGAAATCCCTGTGTTCACTCCCTGAACCTCTCAGGGATAGCTAATCAACTCAGCCAAACTTGACTAACAGGTCTTCCCTCTAATCCAGGAGGAAGGGAAGGAAGAAGGTACATCTCAATGGAATCACTGGAGAAGAAAGGGTGACTTGGGTGTTAGCATGCCAGATAGGGAGAGGAAAAAACAGAAAGACAGAAACAGTAGAGAAGGAAGCACTCTGGAAAATAGCACAGAAATACCAGAAGAGCAGAAATTTCACCATAGATTTAGAGGTGGATAGCACTACACTCTGGGCTCATGTGGCAAGTTCTGTCAGATTTTGTTTTGTTAAACTCATCCAGGGGTACAGGCCCACATTTGATGATATACCTTTTCTCCCCTTAGTTCCTGGAAAAGGCATGATTGTCTTCCAATCTCTTTTTTCTTAAGTGTTTATTTTCCAAATCAAAGTTAATTTCAGTAAACATTATTAATCATAAGAGTTAGGGAGAGGAAAGGTGGAGATAAGTTGTCTCAAATAGAAGATTTGAGATCATTAAAACATTTTAATTTCCCAAAGCAACCAAGTCTATTATCCTTCACCTATTAATTACTGGGCCTGGTTCACTGTCCAACTTCAAGGTCTATTCAAGACATATATACTAATGAGCAAACTCTATGGATTATCTTATAATTATATAATATAGTCTGGCCAATAACCCCTCTAAATACACTTTGTTTTCAGTAAGACTAAAATATTCTGAATGATTCTGTATCTCATTTAGGAAGGCCTAAGTGTAAATCAACCTAATGCATTTTGCAAGACCAAAGGATCTAATGACTTAACCATCTATAAAGAATGTTTTTTATTTGGCAAATTCTCTATGATGATGGGAAATAACATTTTTGAGCACATCTCATTGTTTTGTGCTTCCCTTGTTATTCACAAAATTTTTTGTTTAAGGTTTTTCCCTTATCACTCATTAAACAAACTGAATTGTATTGTTGAATCTTTCAAGGGATATTTTGTGATTTTGACCTATATGGTATATGAGATGCATTGTTGGAGAATTGTGTTTAATGCTGTGTTTGGTTCTACTGAATAAAATGCTTTTTAAGTGTTCACAAACATTAAACACTCTGGTATATCATATTCCTTGTACCTTTCCATCTATTGTGCGATTTTAAGGAACTAGTCTACTGCAAAATATTACTTACAAAAGTCTGCTTATTCCCTTTTAATAACCACATCCGCGATGCTCTTGATGTGTATGTAGATCAGTCCCATAAAATATCTTACAAGGATGGAATAATAGGCATTTAGATCACTAGTCTGTCAGTCAATTAGAATGTATTAAATATTACCAATGCCAGGTATTGTGCTAAGTTTTAGAGGTAGACAGAAAAGTTAAAAACAGCCCTCTCTCTCTCAGGGAGCTTGCAGTCTAGTGGGAGAAGCAAATGTAAATAATTTTGCACAAACAAAATAGATACCCAATAAGTTAGGCATATTCTGAGAAAGAAGGTGCTAGGATTAAGAAAGATTGGGAAAGGCTTCCTATAGAAGATGGGTTTTAGCTGGGACTTGAAGAAAGCAAGAGAAGTTAGGAGGCTGAGATGAGGAGAGACAGTATCCCAGGAATGAAGGACAGCCAATGAAATTGCTCAAAGTCAGATGGAGTATCTTGTTTGAGTAACAGAAGGGTGGATGGAGTCACTTGGTCATTTTCTCTAGGAGAGTAAAGTGTGAGAAGACTGGAAAGGTAGGAAGGGTTCAGCTTATAAGAATCTAGATAACTGGCTGCAGAACCCACAAAATGACACAGAGAAGCTAACCTCCTGCTGAGAACAGCCTGGCAGGCCGGCAGCGCCCTAAGAGCCGAGCCCAGCACCACTCCGAGGCTTTAGCCCCAGGGCGGGCCTGACCAGCCACCAGCCAGAGGGACTCCAGATCAGCAGCAGCTGTGGCCGTTTCCAGATTTATCAATACATAGATGCGAAGGACAAGGTGAGAGGCCAGTGCAGTCTGGACTTTGGGACCCAGGAAGTGGGAGTGCGTGGCTTTTACCCCCGGGGCGAGAAACCGCTGAGATGCCAGCACAGTCTGCCAGTAACACGTGGCGGCTTCAGCTCCTGGCCTGCAGAGTGTAGGGGGACCAAGCACCAGTCTGAGGGGTAATCGCTCTTGCTTTAACCTGCTTGGATCTGGATTGCAGTCTAGGGTGGAGGTCCTGGGGTGTGTGTCCAGCTTGCCAGAGCGTGTGGAGACCTCAGAGAGGGCACCCATCTAATACCTCCGGCAGCTGAGAAAACCCCAGCGTTTGGGACGAAAACTCCCCTGTCTGGTGGCAGAGTCCTACTGTGGCAAAAAGCCCAAAAGTCAAATCATTGAGTGGCAAAATGAGCAGGCAAAGGAAACAAAGCAGACAGAAGATTCCAACATTACACTCCTATTTTGGGGATAAGAAGGAGCAAAGCATGGAACAGGAGGAAATCAGTGAAGTCAGAACTCCTGCACCAAAAGCTTCAAAGGAAAATACAAGCTGGTTACAGGCCATAGAGGACCTTAAGAAGCAGATAAGAGAAGTGGAGGAAAAATTGGGAAGAGAAATGAAAACAATGCAAGAAAATTATGAAATGAGAGTCAACAGCCTGACTGAAGAAAATAATACTTTAAAAAACAGACCGACTCAAATGGCAAAGGAGGCTCAAAAAGGCAATGAGGAGAAGAATGCCTTAAAAAGTCGAATTTGCCAGATGGAAAAAGAATCTCAAAAGCTCACTGAGGAGAATCATTGCTTCAGAATTAGATTGGAGCAAATGGAAGCTAATGATTTTATGAGAAATCAAGATGCTGTTAAACAGATCCAAACAAATGAAAGAATAGAAGGCAATGTGAAATAACTCATGGGAAAAACCACTGACCTGGAAAATAGATCCAGGAGAGATAATTTAAAAATTATTGGACTGCCTGAGAGTCACGACCAAAGTAAGAGCCTGGAAAACATCCTCCAGGAAGTTCTCAAGGAAAATTGCCCTGATGTTTTAGAACGAGAGGGCAAAATAGAGGTTGAAAGAATCCATCGATCACCTCCTGAAAAAGATCCCAAAAAGAAAAGTCCTAGGAATATTATAGCCAGGTTCTGGAATTCCCAGATTAAGGAGAGAATATTACAAGCAGCCAGGAAGAAACAATTTGAATATTGTGGAAACACAATCAGGATAACCCAGGATCTGGCAGCTTCTACACTGAGGGATCGAAGGGCCTGGAATGTGATATTCCGGAGGTCAAGGGAGCTGGGATTAAAACCAAGAGTCACCTACCCAGCAAAACTGAGTATCATGTTTCAGGGGAAAATATGGTCATTCAGTGGAATACAGGACTTTCAAGCATTCTTGCTGAAAAAACCAGAGTTGAATAGAAAATTTGACATTCAGATACAAGAAGCAAGAGAAGCATGAGAAGGTAAACAGGGAAAAGAAATCACAAGGAACTTATCAAAGTCGAACTATTTTTTTTTTAAAGTAATCGGGGTTGAGTGGCTTGCTCGGGGTTGCATGGCCAGTTGTTGTTTCTGGGTGTGGTGCTGAGTGTCTGGGCCCGGATTTGATCCGGGTCGTCCCAGCACTGGGGCTGGTGCTCTTGCTCGCTGAGCCACCTGGCCAAAGTTGAACTATTAACATTCCTACATGGAAAAACAATAATTGTAACTTATGAAACTTTTCTCAGTAGTTGAAGGGATTAGAAATGTATATGTATATATATATATGTATATATGTGTGTATATATATGTCTTTATATGAGAGTATGTGTGCATATGAATACATATGTGTATGTGTGTATATGTTTACAGGTATACATAGATAGAGGGCACGGGACCAATTTAACAGGAAGGGATGATACTTAAAAGGTGAAATTAAGAGGTGAGAGGAATATAATGAGAGGAGATGGGGAGAGACAGAGTGGGGCAAACTATCTCATACAGAAGAGGGAAGGGAAAATGGTTACAATGGAGGGGAAGAATAGGAAGGCAAAATGGAATGGGTCAACCTTATTCCTATTGAATCTGGCTTGAGGAGGGAGGGAAATACACACTAAATAGGGGATCTCACCCTCCAGGAGAATAGGGGGGGAAGGGGATGTGAGGGGGATGATGGAAGGGAGGGCAGGCTGGGGGGGAGGGAAGTTGGAAGCACCCACTTTTGGAAAGGGACAGGATCAAAGTAGAGAATAGAACAAGTGGGAGGTGGGATAGGAGGGAGGGAAATATAGTCAGTCTTTTACAATACATCTACTATGTTATTGTTTTGCATTAGCCGCACATGTGCAACCTGTACTGAACTGCTTGTCTCCCCAGTGGGGGTGGGTGGCAGGGGGGGAAGGGAATGAATCTGAAATTGAAAGTTTTAAAATCAAATATTCAAATATATATAAAGAATCTAGATAACTAATTGCTAATATTTTCTCAATCACCTTTGCTGGTTATAAAAAGAGTTGATATTTGATTCAAGAATTTGGTCTGTTCCCTCTTTCAGATATCATGACAATATATGTCATTAAAATTCTAGTGCCTTTACCATGGACTTCATCTGTCTTTACTTGATCTGGTCTAACTTCTCTTCTACTTTGTCATGAGGATTGGGGTCTATAAAGTTACCTTGTAAATGGAGTTGTTCTACAGTCATGAATGGATAGGAAAAAAAGTTAATTACAAAAATCTTTGTAGATTTTTTTTCCCCGTTGTTCCTCTATTTGTTGTCCTTAAATGCCTTCCATTAGGGCAGTGTAATGGGAATGTAAATTTAAAGATCTTCCCTGCCCCTAGGCTAAAGTGCACCTGGAGCCTGGATTGAGAGGTTTGTTTTTCAGTAGATACTTCTTGATTGGCCAGTGAGTCAGTAAGGTTGTTACATTCTCTGAGCCAGGAGAAGGCTATATAAGCCCTGATGTGTAGCTTTATTTTGGGGGCTCACTTTGAGAAATATTCTGTGATTTGATCTGGATTCTGGGAAGCCGTTGTCCAGAGCCCCCCGGCTTTGAAAAACCCAGATGTTGAAACCCAGATGTTGATTGGGTATGGATGTAATGGTTGGACAGTTTGGAAATCTGTCTACTTGATCTGTTTCTGTCTTGATAATTCTGTCTATATACTCTGAAGTTCAGGGTGCTGACCTCTTTCCCCTGAACTAGGTAAACGATACATATTTGACTGATTAAAGTAAGCTTGTTAACCCATTTTGAGTTGCTTTCCTTTATCAAAGCAGATCCAAGAACCTGTGTTGGCAGCAAACCCTGAGGACGCTTGGGGTGCTTGCTGCTACAGGCAGGTAGGTGGCACAATGGACAGAATGTTGGACCTGGAGTCAGAAGTCTTATTTTTATGAGTTCAAATCCAGTCTCAGACACTAGCTGTGTGACCCTGGGCAAATCACTTAATCCTGTTTGCCTCAGTTTCCTATTCTGTAAAATGAATTGCAAAAGGAAATGGAAAAGCACTCTAGAATCTTTACCAAGAAAACCCCAAATGGGATCACAAAGAACTGGACAACAATCGAAATAACTGAATGACAACAAATGCTTTCAGAATAATTTTGCTTAGTCCCCAAACTTTATAAGAATTTATTTTTTTTCTCCACTGCTTCTTACTATTTTACGATGGTATACAGTTCATAATTTTCCTCTGTCCTCCACAACATTTAAAAATGACTTTATGCTCTAAATCAATGTTTGCTTTGGCAAGGATATCAAACATTTGCTGCCTAAGGCAATTTCCATGGTATCCTCACTGTGGCAACTGATTTACCTAATTTAACTTCATTGAATTCAGTCAGCACATCTGTATTAAACTCCTATTATGTGCCAGGCACCATGAAAGGCAAAACCAAAACATGTTTATTTTCAAGAAGTGTATACTCAAAGAGTAAATATGAAATATGTAGAAAGGAAGATCAAAGGATCACATTTTTTTAAAGATCAAAAAGATTCTAGAGGCCATAACGTTGATTATTCTAATTTTCCAGATGCTAAAACTGAGGCACAGGGAGGTTAGGTGACCTTCCCAGGGCCAGTCAGCTAGCCTGCACCTGAGGCAGTATTAGAACCGATGTCTTCCTTATTCCAAAAGTAATACTCTATTCCCTATGCTACCTACCAGAATAATTTGCAGAGAGACACTCATATCTAAGGGGCCTGAAGGGATTGGTCACCCTTGCTAGGAAATGGGATTGTAACTGAATTCTTAAGTGAGCTAGGTACTGAGACATAGAGCATAAACATTTTAGTCAGAAAGATAAAGATTCCAGTTCTATCTCTGATACATATTACCTGAGTGATCATGGGTAATTTCCTTAGAGGAAGCTAGGTTGTCCTGTGGATAAAGCACTGAATTCAGAGTGAGGAAGATCTGAGTTCAAATCCTACCTCAGACACTTTCTAGCCATCTGACCTTTGACAAGTCACTTAACCTCTACTTGCATCAGTTTTCTCATTGGTCAAAATGGGGATGATAATAATAGTACCTATCTCTCAGGTTTATTGTGAGGATCAAATAAGACAATGTTTGTAAAGTGCTTAACAAACCACAAGGCGTCATATAAAGTTAGCTATTATTATACCCTCTTGGTGCCCCTGGCAGCTCACACCAATCTACACAGGACAATTGCCAATCCTAATTGCTAGAGAGAGTTTTTACTCTAGGAGAAATCATGTTTGCTGCTCTCATGCAACCACAGGTGTTAATAAACAACAACAAAAATAGTTCTTAGTAAATAATGTTAGTCTGTAACAATACTGATTCTCTTACTCACTAAAAGTTCATTTAAATAGGTTGGCTCGGAGTTGCCTCAATTAGTTGCCATATCTTCTCAATATTATTCTCTCTTCTAGTTTTGATTTTGATTGCAATCTTTGCACTAACAAGTTGGTGATCTGACTGTACATAGACTGATGATTTGAGAATGACTTTCAGGTCGTCTTTTTAATCACAATTTTGTCATTGGGTTTCCTTTCTAGTAAGAATGTCATACTTAATATGGTTTAATTTTTTTCAGTTAGATTTCTATTCATGGATCAGTAGGCAAGATTCTCACATTTAGAATGCCAAAAGCTGAGTGAATGGGAAAATTGATTAAGTAATTATTACATGTCAAGCACTATGTTAAGTGTTGGGTGGGAAAGCAAATAGAAAATATGCTCTCAAGGAGAGTGTTCTCTCTTGCAACAATCTTAGTTGCAAACATGGCTCTTCACCAATATCTTCAATACTGTGACCCAACAGAAGTATATGCTTCTGTAGATACATATCAAGTTCATGACTTTCATTATCAGAGTCACAAGTCCAGGAGGAATTTGTTTGTTGAGTTATGGGGAAAGGGAACTTGGAGAACACAGTACTCATTCAAGGGAATGCTGTGTATAGTGTTTTCTGTTGCATTGTTATTAATTTCTTCCAGATGAAAAATGTTCTTTCAATATTATAACTTGCCAAGATTTGCTGGCATGGGGAACATCTAGACACCTAGCCCTCAACTAAGTTCAGAATTTCCCGAATAAGGAATTATTAGAGATAAGATGCCTAGAATTCAAGTCTAAATATGAGAGAGCACAGAGAGAGGGATTGGAGAGACTTCAGGTAACCTTAATTTGGAGGTTAGTAGGATAACAGAGCTAGAGCTTGAGGGGCCCATTGAGCTGGAAGCCATCTAGTCCAATACCCTCATTTTACAGATCATGAAACTGAGGCCCAAGGAGATTAAGTGACTTCCTCAAGGTCACAAAGGCAATAAGCACAAGACTCTGGATTTGAATATAGGTCCTTGGACTACAGAACCAGTAGTTCATTCACTGTACCATGATGCCTGTCTTCTGGTTGAGATATTCTTAGAATTTCTTCTCTTTACCCTCTGAAACAGATGCTGCTACATAAGCTGCAATGATCTTCATGATGGTCTTTCTGCTTATGACCATCATGAACACTTCAAGATGGGAATGCCAAGCATTAGACACAGATGGGGGCTATCTTTTCTACTCTTTTATTTCCTCCTCCAAAAATAAAAACACCTTTTTTTTCAGTTACAACTTCTTTATATCATACATATCATTTGCAGTAGCAATGTTACCATTGATATGGCTTAGTCTCTCCAGTGGTATATCAAACTTTGAGACATTAGGCAAGTATTTCATATTTAGAGTTTTCATATTTCATATTTTGTTGTTCAGTCATTTAGTTGTATCTGACTTTCCATGACCCTGTAGACCATAGCATGCCAATACTTTCCATGAAATTTTCTTGGCTGATCCTGAAGTGGTTTCTTATTTCCTTCTCCAATGGATTTAGACAAACAGAGGTTAAATGACTTGCCTGTATATTTAGAATATTAGAACTTAGATTCATGTTTATAGCTGATACATGAACAATTAAATGCTTTGCAGTCTTCTTTTTTATTGTTTTGCCATCATCTTTGCAGAAACAGATGGTTTGTACTCAAAACTGTGGGCCATTTTTAATTTTTCTCTCTATTCAATAAACACCTTCTATGTGCAAGTCACTGTTGCACCGAACAATTTTTAATAGACAATATTACTAATTTTATCCATAAGGAAGATTATTCCTCACAATAGTATGAAGGATGTATTCAAGAGAAGGCATATAGGCTAGATGGCACAGTGAATAGAGGACTGGCCCTGGAGTCAGGAGGACCTGAGTTCAAATCTGGCCTCAGACACAACACAAAAACTAGCTGTGTGACTTTGGGCAAGTCACTTAACCCCAATTGCCCTACCTTCCCCCTCCAAAAAGAAAAAAAAGAGAGAGACTTCTAAGGCAGATACTAGAATAAATAGCCAAAACAGGCGGTAAGGAGGACCTTACTAGAGTGGCAGTAGGAACAGAGACAGAGATAGATATAAAAGGGATAGAATTAACACATTTTGTAATTGGAGGTAAGGGAGACAGAAGAATTGAAAACAAATCACAAAGTTATAAAAAGGGACAATAAATGAATAGTAGGGCCACATAAAAATAGTAAAATCAGAAGAAACAAGGATTTTTTAATGTGTGGGGTTTTTTGGTTTGTTTTTCTCAAAAAGGTAATTGGCTCAATTTTTAATATGTTGGATTGAGGTATCCAGAGCGCATCCAAATGGAGACATCCTAAAGAAAACTGGAGGTTAGGTCTGGAACTCAGAAGAGAGGTCAGAAAAGAGAATATAGATTTGGAAGTCATATTAAGAGAAGTGATGGTTAAAGTTGTGACAGTACATAAAATTTCTGAGATTGCAGAGGACCAAGAATAGACCTTTGGAAAACATTCATATTGAGGGGTTAAGAAGAAGATGAGAAGCCAAGGAAAGGGATAAAATTTAGATATTAGAAATGAAAATGTAATAGAATCTATTTATTGTATAGATGAAGCATTTTCCAAAATAGGCCATTATGTTCATAAAGTAGAAAGATCAGTGGATTTGGCCTTAGAAAAGCTAGGCCCAACATTTGGCTTTACCGTGTACTACCTCTGACTTTGAGCAAATAAATTTGCAATAGTCTCAATTTCCTCATCTGTAAAATGGACATAATATCTATGCTAGTTGTATACAGGGTTGTTGTGAGGCTGAAATGCTGGAAAAGCATTTTGTAACATGTATTTATTATTTATATGTTAGAGTAAACAAATTGATAAATCTCAGACACAGAAAGAGGATCATGAAAAAATCAGCTTCTAGGTGATTCTAGGCCCACCAATATACAAATAAAGTGATACTATAATAATGACAACCATTAAGTTTTCTCAAAAGAAATATAAGTGTTCTCATTTCCACCACCATTAATATAGTCTTCTAAGGTCCCTGTTATAATATTCATGCCCACCAGAGGTCAGGATTGATACATGTTACTATTTGCTTTTCATCTTAAGACCTTAATCTTTGACTAACTAAGCAAACGAAAAAACATTACAAAGTCACTGAATCTTAGAAGTTTAAGGGACTGTGGATGTGAGCACGTCTAACCTGGACCTAAGTATTATTGCCCTCTACAGACTTCTTAGCAAGTGGTCACCTTAGACTTGGAGAACTCAAGTGAAAAAGAACCTGGAGCTTCTGGGGCAACCCATTCCACTTTGGGACAGTTTTAATTCCCAGGAAATTGTTAAATCAAGCTGAAATATCCCCCCTGTAACTTTTACAACCTCAACCCCATTGCTGCTATAGCCATACTCCGGGGTCAAGCAGAAAAAGCTTCATCCTTCTATGAAACGACCCTTTCTTTTGCACACTATGATGCACTCCCTAAAGTTATCTTCCTTATCTCCTGTCCCTTCAATGTCTTCAGTTTCCTATCTACATTGTTATAAATGACTTGGACTCACAAAGCTTTTTGGGCTCAGTGATTGTTTCATTTATTTTCTGGTATCCCCAGTACCTACAAAATATCTCATATATAGTATGTACTTAATGAATGTCTGTTGAATTGAATTGAATGAAGCATGTATGGTATGATGAAAATTTACAGGGAGCACAAAATAAATAACTAACATGTTAAATAGCAGAGCATCAAAAATTACTACCACAAAATGCAATGGTAGGATACTCATAAATAAAATCGCAGATCCTTGGAATAAGTAAGAAAGGTACAGAAAATTATGAATAGCAAACCTCCTCCCATCCCCACCGCTGCCCATGTACTTATTTTTTTTAAATAATATTTTAGAAACGAATTTCTAATGGGAAAATGTCAAGAAGTAGTTGGAAGACTGGTGTACCTTCCCAATCCTCCTCAAATCCCACCACACAGGCCACTACCAATGCTGCTTATTTTAAAGGGTTTTAAATTTTAACCCCAATTGATGCTTACTGGATAATGAGTGAATACTGGGACAACTTCATGAAGATGTTTGCTAGAGCAAGTTCTCAGTTACAAGAAATGCCTTGGAATCAATAGGCAAAAGATGGTTTCCTTTCTCCATTTTGGTTGAACATGCTGATATGAACCACCAGATGGTGCTGTTATCACACCTCCTACCTACCTTCTACTATTAGCTTCAATTCAAGATGTAGAAGACTGTAGTACACAAAGCATTGGCTAGGTCTCCAAACACCTAACTTCGAGATTTATCTCTACCTCCTACTAGCAACACAACCTTGGGAAAGTCGCTTCAAGTCTCTGAGTTTTAGTGTCTACATTGATTAAGTAAGGAAAGCAACATCTGCCAAATGAGATAATGTATGCATAAGTGTTTTGCAGTTTTTGACCATATCAGCCCATGCAAAGAACCACACAATTTGTAGATTGTCTGCAAATATTATAGTTGCTGCTAATGGATGATGAGTTCAGCCTCAGAGTTGAACAGGAAGAGGAAAGCAAGTAGGATTGCTTAGGGAAAATTGAACAGTTTCTGTAAAATGCCCAAGGCTCTCCCTAAAATAAACAATCATCTTATAGTTTGATTTTGATTTTCATTCTGTACTTAACACATACAAAATAAAATTAGCATTTCCACAAATGAAACATATCAAAAAAAAAAGAAGACTATACATGGAGCCATGAATCTACATACCATGTAAAGCTTGCTTCTCTCTCCAACTTTATAACAAATTTATTGTTATTTTTGAAGATGTCCTATTTGCTGTTTCCTACTTATTTTCTTTCTATTCTCTTAATTACAAATAAAAATGTTTCACTTACCCTCTTTTCTTAGTTCTTTATCATTTTTAAAAATTTATTTCACTTTCAACTCATGGAACAAAACAATCATTTCCATAACACAGTGCAATAAAAAAAGATGATTGCACATAAAACTGCAAATCTGCCATGTACAACTTGCTATTTCCTCCAGATATACAGCAGTTATCATGTAAATTTCTTTTTTCCCATTTTTCTTCCCCTGCCCCTGCCCTAGAGATAGCTACCATCAGACACAAATACCATTAGACACATATACCTCTATTTATCAATTCTTTCTCTGGATGCAGATAGTGTTTTTCCTCATATATCCTTTATTTTTAATTTGTGTATTTATTAATAGTCAAAATGACTTAGATGCTCAAAGTTGTTCTTAAAAAAATATTGCCGTTACTGCATACAATGTTCTCTTCTATTTGTTTTCTTTTTGGTAATTCTATCTTTATCTCTTCTTCTTATCCCCCACCAACTCTGCCCTCCTTTTTTTGAAGGAAAGAAAATCAAAACCTTGTATCAAATATGCATAGTCAAGCAAAACAAATCCCATCAAGGGCCATGACTAAAGATATGTCTCAATCTGTGCTTTGAGTTCATCACCTTATTGTCAGGAGGTAAGCAGCATGTGTCATCATTTGTCCCCTGGTATTGGCATTGATCATTGTATGATTGCCTTCTTAGGGCTTTTTTAGTTGTTTTGCTTAAAAATGTTGTTCTTGTTTCACACACACATTATATATATATATATATATATATATATATATATATATATACACATATATACACAAACATATATGTGCTTATCTACATATATACCAGCATTCATATAGCACTTTAAAGTTTGGAAAGTTTTTAAAAATATCTCATTTTATCCTCTGCTGGGTAAGTTCTCTTATTTTCCTTATTTCACAAATGAGTGGTTGACTTATCCCTGGGTCAAGGTCAAGGTCAAGGTCATATATACAGTAAGCATTTGAAGCAGGAAAAACTCAGGGCTTCCAGGTTGCGAGTCCTGTGCTCTAGCCATGTTCCACCTACCTGCCATACTCAACTATTTCAGTATAGTTGTTTCCCTTTTTAATCCTATTCATTTTATTTTATTAATGAAAAATATTATTCTGAAAAGACTACGGGCTTTAACAGAATACCAAAAGGGTCCATGACACAAAAAAGATTAAGAGTCTCTGATCTAATCTTAATTCTGTTGTGACTATTTTCCACTTTGCCCAGTAGTTTTTTGTTGAGTAATGAGTCTTTGGTTCCATTGCAGGAGAATTTAGATTTATTGAATGGTATGCTATGAAGCTCATTGCTTCTATATATTACATGCCAAATATTTTCTTTGGATCAACCTCTTTATTCTTTCAACACTATTAACACTTTAATTATTACTCTTTTGTAGTATTGAGTGAAAACTGCTACTCCCAAGCCCAATGAATTATAAGGAATCAAATCTTGTTGACTTGACTTGTGAAGGAGAAAAACTATAAAAGATGTAATTAAAAATGCATGACAGGAAAAAGAAATGGGAAGATCATGTAGGGAAAGATAAAGATTATTGATAAACAACAGTCAATGAGTGCTAGGGGTGTCCTTTTTATATAAATAAAACTTTCAGAAAGTCCACACAGTCTACTGGCTGGAGAATATTTCACCTTCTCAAAGGAAAATACATTAGGAAATGAAGTAGAGTAGAATAGAATGAAAAATTATAGATGAATTACATTCTGCATCAGTAGAGAGAATGTATCCATTAATGAGATTTTAAAAATCCACTTAAATATTTGTAAACTGTAAAGCATTATCAGATATACATCTTACTGTCATTGGGGGGGGGAAGTTATTTAGTTTCTCCAAGCTACTTTCAAGTAAGACTTAGGGATCTATTTCCAATTTGCAATGCTCTCCATAGAAGGAGATGTCAGTTTTATTGCGTAGGCCCTCCAAATAGTTAAAACCACTAAGGCATCTTTCTTGAGATCTACCCTAAATCTCCGCACTCTGCAATTAAAATCTGTTTTCTGGTGCTTCATCTTCATTGGAGACTAAGAACAATTCAAGTTTCTCTGTGCAGCAACCCTTCCTATATTTGATGTCCAGGGATACAGACTGGACTTAATCATCTGTAATGGTATAGGTCAAATGTAATCACAGGGAACCTGTGGTAGTAGGAATTTGCTGAATGGGTGGAGCAGGAAATGAGTCAGAGCAGTTAGAGTGGAGGGAAAGAGAGGATGCTGGCAACCAGACAGCTAGGATTGTGATGGTTTTTTTGGAAGAAGACCCGACTAGGGGGAAGGCTTTGGGATGGTGCTACTTCCTGCAGTGATAGGTGTATTAACGTTTTGTTTCTATGATGGATTCAGTTTTCTGATGTTGGGATTTGGCTTTCTGGTGTCTGAATAAATGTTTTGCTCCTGTCTTTTATATGGAGAGTCTGTTCTATTTTGTGATTTAGAACTGTGCCGGCATATTTGTAGTTACCATCAGTGCTGTGAATATTGCCTTGGTGATACATCATCCCAGTACTCCCAGGCGAGTAAATTCCCTCAACCAAATCAGAGCTAGTAAATATCAGAGGTGGAACTTTCTTTTTTTTTTTTTTTTAGGTGGGGGAATGTCAGGGCAATTGGGGTTAAGTAACTTCCCAAGGTCACATGGTGTAATGGTAATGTAAATTTTTAAGATCTTCCCTGCCCCTAGGCTAAAGTGCACCTGGAGCCTGGGGTGGGAGGCTTGTTTTTCAGTAGATACTTTTTGATTGGCCAGTGTGTCCAGAAGGTTGTTACATTCTCTGAGCCAGGAGAAGGCTATATAAACCCTGATTTGAGGATTTGTTTTGGGGCTCACTTTGAGAAGTGTTCTGTGATTTGATCAGATGAGACTTTGGGAAGCTGTTGTTGAGAGCCCCCCGACTTTGAAAAACCTAGACATTGTACGTAATTACAGACACATTGTATCTGTGATGACTGACTTTGATAGACTGGGCTCAACTCAGCAATGCAAGGCTACAAGACAACTCCAAAAGACTCATGATGGGAAGGGCTGTCCACAGTCAGAGAAAGAGGTACAGAATCTGAATGCAGATTGAAGCAAACTGCTTGCTCTCTCTCTTTTTGGTTTTGTTTTGTTCCTTCTTTCTTGTTGTTCCTTCCATTGGTTACAATTCTTCTTTACAACTTGACTAATGTTTAATGTGAAAGTATTTGTAGAACCTATATTTTATTGCATGCTGCCATGGGCGGGGGGGGAGGGAGGAGGAAGGGGGAGAAAATCTGGACCTCAAAAGCTTGTGAAACTGAACGTTGTAAACTAAAAGTAAATATATAAAGAGTCATGTGCCAAGAATCACAAAATCAGAATGTGTCAAAGGCAGGGCTTAAACAAGTCATCCTTTCACTTAGGCCAACTCCTTATTCATGATTGTATCTGATCTTACACAGAGATAATAATTGAAATTCATTGGATTGAATTGTGAAGTTTGAATGGGCAGGACATTTAGGAGAAGGAAGACAAAACAAATAGTTTACCCCTCTAAGATTATATCAGTTATGGTTTCCTTTGTATTGTGTTTCTGATTTGGGCTGTTTTTTCCTTAAGTACAGTCATTCTGAATATGTTCTTCTTGTTTTAACAGCCCTTGCTTACTTTTTCCTAATTAGTAAAATTCGCTTTGAATTCTCCCCTACTTTTTGAAGATGCAGCTAGGTAGTAATTAGTGCTAATAGCGAATCCCATGAAGTTGGTTGCATATATTCAAATGGGCACTATTTGAAGTTAAAATTATGTAAAATATAAAAATAGGATTCAGCCCAATAGAACAAATGCAATGTGAATTTGAATAATGTGACAACTTTGCAGAAATAATTATTTGTACTCATCAGGACCTAGCTGTGCTACAAACCATGCCTTGTTGCCTCTCCTGCTGACCCTCCTCACCATTCACATGCTGCTTCGCAGAGACAGAATCTACTCTATGTTTTCATCTCTGGGTCAAAGACTTGTTTATCATAACCTCATAGAAAAGAGAAATGTAATCAAGAGGGCTTAAGAGTGAAATTTGAGGAAGAGGGAGAAAAATGTCTAGATAAAACTGGAAAACCAGATACTAGGGAAGACAACAGATGTGCAACAGTAACCAGAAACAATGCAGAAGGAGGCCAGGAATTCTCAGGAGCAAACCACAGGGAAGAGTCTTGGAAACAATTCTCCAGGCCTCAGATGTCTAAAAAGTCCACCTTCTACTTTCACACTATGTTGCAGTTGTTCTGAAAGTCATTAAGTCATTGCTTAAAATATTGACTGTGTTTCCCCATAGAAGTTATTTTTTGTTTATAAAATTCAGCCTTGGCAAGTGCCATAGAGTGGAGGTATCCACATAAAAGGGATATACATGTTCAGAATTATTTGTAATTAATTCTAAATAAAAAAAAAAGAGAGAAATAGCATTACACCATTTTTTTTTCTTTTTGGTAACTGTATACTTCTGTAAAATCAAAAATACTGTGAAAGAGACAGCCTAAATTTTATTTAGGGGGAAAAAAAAAAGCAGAAGAGCCATTCAGGTTGCTCCAGTAATGGTAGAAATAATTAATAATAGGTAGACAAATGATAAAAAAAAGCATTGCCAAAATGCTTAAACACCCCACCTTGCACTTAGAATAAACCTCTCCCATGTTCACCGATTAAAGTCCTTTTCTTTCAACACCCAACTCCTCAACTTTCAACCATCTCCTCCTCGAAAGCTTCCCCAACCATAGCAGATGAAAGGAATCTCTGCCTAGTTCTTTGTCTGAATTTGGTCTTTGTCCTTTCCATTATGCCATAGTTATTCATGCAATATTTTCCCCTCCCTGTTCCCGTATTGGGTTGTAAACTCCTTAAAAGCAATGTCTATCATATGCATCTGTACATTACCAGTTACTAGTTCAGACTCCTGTAGAAAGCAGACATAAGAAATGTGAGCTGTATGTTGAGTGAATAAAAGTTCTGACTTAGGACACTGAGGGACCCAGGATTAAGGAAAGACAAGGTAGGGAGTTTCTTAGAACATAACAGACAAACCATAATGAAGAGCATTATTATATTACTTTGTACAAGTGCATATTAGTTGTGAATGCTACTGTAAATATTCTGGGTGTAGAAATGAAAAGAACTACTCAGTCCAGTGGGCTGTATTCTACAGATGGATAGAGACTGGACCTGTGATTTCATTAGTACGGAGAACTTGCAGACAATGATACTCCCTCTACCAATGTTGATCATCATTTCCTTACAACTTAAAGTCTTAGAGAGTTGTTTAGACTACAGCTGCCAAAGTCACAGCTTGCAGAGCTCCCAAATGCAGACAGATATAATATAATTGGGAAATGTCTAACAAAATAAATAAAAATACAATACAACATACATAATGTTCATTTATGGTTCTTAAGTCAACTTGTAGTTCATTTCTATTTGACACCCCCAGCTTGAGTACTAAGAGGTAAAGTGACTTGTCTAGGATCTCTTAGTCAATGTCTCAGAGGGAGGATTAAACCGGTACTTTTTGACTCTAAGGTCAGCTCTCTCTCTATCCACTATTCCATGCTATCTCTCATCATAGGCCATGTACTTCACTTCAAATACAAAGAATTGCCTTTATTAAAGGAGCATATTATTTGTAATTTTTATCTATGTAAATCTTAATCTGAATTTTTCCACTTCAAGAAAACCTTTTCCACTTCAAAAACCTTCAAAGAATGCAACTAATTTTGTGTTTCTATCTATGTGTATCATATATATATGTACATATGTATATATGTACATAGAGAGAGAATATAATTTAATAAGTATATAAGTACTATTTAAAATATGTCAAGAGTTGATTGAGTAATCTGATTGTCTAGGGCCTTCATTAGCAATAAATTGGGAATGGTAGAATTAAGAGACTTTTTTTCCTTACTGTCAAATAGGGAATAGCATTTCTGTTCACAAGCTTTACCCTTGGGAGGTGCTGTATTAGAGTGAATGTATTCAATGTGCTCAGGATTATTTGTAATCTAGGTAAAAAAAACAGTATTAAAAAAAACAAAATTAAAGTATTAATTTTTTGAGAACTGAATACTAAAATGGGATTTAGAATAATGTGAAAGAAAAAGCCTAACACTTCAGAAAAAAAGTACTGGAAGCAGAAAAGGCATTCAGATTGCTCCAGTAATGGTAGAAATGAGAAATAATAGATAGACTAATGATAGAAAAGTATTGCCAAAAAGGATTCCATTTACAGCACACACAATTCAATAACTAATAAATGCAGATTACTATTTATAATACATATAGCTCTGGGACTCCAGAAGCTTCTTCTCTATATCTAGAATTCAAAAATAATAAAGTAACAGAAAGTCAGTTGGTTTAGATAGTGCCTAAAGTAGAACTTCAATGATGGGAACCTTGGGAGACAGTCAACATGTTATCTTAGAGTTCATACAAGGCAAATCTGGGCATGGTGTGGTAGACTAGAAACAGTATCTTACAAAGATTTCAGAGAAGGGATAGATAGGTGCTTATGACCTGAAATTCTGTAGAGATGATATTTGAAGGGTGAAGAGATGATCTTAACAATGAAATCCTGATGACACACTAACACAGCTGAGCCTAATGAAGAAGACAAATGAAATCTCTCTAAGATGACCAATGTGTCTACCCCGTCAAAACAACTCAGATTATAATATACACAACGTAGAAGTAAAAAGTGTAATATGATGAACCGCTAGGATTAAGGAAGCTTTGTTAATAATGAAATAGAATTATCTGCTTTCAGAGATGGTTAACTTCCTGCTCATTAGGTGCCCTCAAGCACTGATAGAATGACAACAATCAAGTATATTTTGAACTAAATTGTCTCTGGGCTCCCTTCTAGCACTGAAATTTTATGATCTCAATTACAGAAGGCAAGAAGGTGATTGCGAAAGGTAAGATTGAAAATCAATAGGGAGGGGTGACTAGGTAGCCCAGTGAATAGAGCACAGGTCCTGGAGTCAGGAGGACCTAAGTTCAAATCGGCCTCAGACACTTAACACTTACTAGCCATGTGACCTTGGGCAAGTCACTTAACCCCAATTGCCCTGCCTTCCCTCTCCAAAAAAAAAAAAAAAGAATAGAAATGAGAGTGCAAGAGAAGATAGCAGAAGGAAGCGTTAAAAAATAACCTTAATATAAGATATGTTCTGCTGCATACCTGGCAATGTCCTTTTTTTCTTTTCTTTTCTTGTTTTGTATTTAAGTTTAAAATGAAGAAAAAAAATTACCACAAACAATTAACATGAGTGAAGCTGATTGATTTAACAAATCATATCACCCCACTCCAATTAAAATAAGTGATAAGATGTCTGTCACTTTAACCAGATGAAAATAATCAATCTCAATGATAGATTTTAGTTTCACTCAACTTATCACAGACTTAGCCTAAGTGAGAAAAGTACTTGGAACTGAAGTGACTTACAAGGAGAGGGTTCAAGTAGGCTGAAGAAAATTGTTATTCCTTAAGGATCCTGCATAAATTATCAAGGGAGTAGTTTTTGGTGTTGGAGAAAGCTTGGCTTTCCAGTAAAGCCTCTAAAAAGACACTCCCAGGGGTTAGAATTAGGAAGGAAGGAGAAGCCTCAGATGTGACCCTGGCTGGGGTTTTTGCCCTCATTCTGCCCCTGCTTTGACTGAAGGAGGCCCTGTTGAACTTCAGATAGTCTGGAAGATGTTGAAATCTTCCCATCAATGTCTTAGCAGCTTCCCTGGATCAGCTGATGACAGAAACATTGGGAGCCAGGAATATATAGGGTATATGTTCATGGTTCTATAAGAAGTATACCATGCCTCAGGAGAACTTCATCACTACCACATAATGTAATCACATTAATCAATAGACTTCGAACAGTCAGAAGCTGTAATTTCCCCTTTTGTCACATGCAATTTCTAAGCTTGAGCCCACATACTCTGTATGTACTTGTGGGAGAGTATGCCCCAGATATTGGGGGAAAACTGAGGGAGGGGAGGTGGAAGGATATTTTATACCAATCATGTTAGTAAATACCTCTTTCTAAAAGCTACTTAAAGCTACTTGAGCATAATTATTTTCAATTGATAATTTTGGGGAAGCCTAAGAGTGGGAATTTGAGCTGATAGCATTAATCATTCCCTAACACTTCAAGGGATACAAGTACAACCCTGTAATGGGAATTAAAATTTTGAAGATCTTCCCTGCCCCTAGGCTAAAGTGCACCTGGAGCCTGGGGTGGGAGGCTTGTTTTTCAGTAGATACTTCTTGATTGGCCAGTGAGTCAACAAGGTTGTTACATTCTCTGAGCCAGGAGAAGGCTATATAAGCCCTGAAGTGTAGCTTTGTTTTGGGGCTCACTTTGAGAAGTGTTCTGTGATTTGATCTGGATTCTGGGAAGCCGTTGTCCAGAGCCCCCCGGCTTTGAAAAACCCAGATGTTGAAACCCAGATGTTGATTTGGTATGGATGTAATGGTTGGACAGTTTGGAAATCTGTCTACTTGATCTGTTTCTGTCTTGATAATTCTGTCTGTATACTTTGAAGTTTGGGGTGCTGACCTTCTTCCCCTGAACTAGGTAAACAATACATGTTTGACTGATTAAAGTAAGCTTGTTAACCCATTTTGAGTTGCTTTCCTTTATCAAAGCAGATCCAAGAACCTGTGTTGGCAGCAAACCCTCAGGACGCTTGGGGTGCTTGCTGCTACAAACCCTAAGAAGCAGATGTAACGTGCTCCAGGACCTAAGTCTCATCTGTGTGAATGGAAGTTTAAACGAGGATCCTCAGGGATTAAATAAATTACATTAATATAAGTATTATGTTAAATGTCATATGGTGGAGCATTCTGACCAATTTACAAAATGTTTAATAATCCATTGGAAATTTTTGCTGCAAATATAACAAACTAACTTGTTCTATAACTTTTGGAATCCAAGCCTAGACTAATTACATTCCAGGAAACTAAAGAAATTACAAGGACAGTTGCAGAAATGACATCTGGTTACCTTTAAGACAGAAACCATGGCAAATGAGGAAGGTGTTGTCTGGAGATAAGGAAATGTTGCCATACTTTTATGAATATATTAAAGGAATGTGTGAAAGCAAAAGTGGAAATCTCTCACTTAAAGAAAAGTAAGAGACTTTCACTCTTGTTTTGACTTTTTAATAAAACTAGGGCAACATTTTTTCATCTCTACTTTTCTGACACCTTCCTCAATTCTTTTCTGATTTCTAGGTTCTAAGATCATACCTGAAATTCTTTTGGTTTTCCAAAATGTAATTACTCTAGACCTGGATTCACAAAACCACAGAATCTGAGAGTTAGAAGCAACCCCAGTGACAATACAGATTTTAAATGCTACAGAAGAATTTAGCTTGCTATAGCTCCAGCAAAGATTAGGACCTGAATTATTAAAAGACATTATAATCAATCACCCTGTAAGCACAAATGGTGGTAATAATTAGGAACCTAGAAGAGCTTACTAAGAAAACATCTAACCTCATTTCTTTTGTGTTTTTTTTTTAAAGATAGGGTTACTGTATTGGTATTATATATTTTTTTTAAAGCAAAGGCCATTTAATTAAACAGAATTATATATTTTAACAGCATCACTATATTGGTAGGTCAAACAAATGTCACATCCATACTGTATCATGCTTCTAGGAAGGTATTTGATAAAATCTCACCTCTTATACTTTTAGATATTTTTAGACAGACTAGAAGAAATGGTGGGTTGAATAATAATATAGTTTGTAAGTTGGAAACCACTTGAATGATTGTATTAAAAATGTGTCAAAAATGGATGCAAATCAAACTGGTAGGAGGATTTATTGAAGTGTGCTATAGAATTTTTCTTGGCTTGCTCACTATATTTCTGTTGTTTAGATATAGACAGAAAACATGCTTACCAGATTCATGCATTAAAAATGCTAGGAGAGATTAATAACATATTAGATGAGATAATTTGTCATTTAAAAGATCCAATGAGGCTGTAGAGCTTTTTACAATCAACAAAATGAAATTCAGTAGGGATTAGTGTAAAGTCCTCTATTTATGCATCAATTATTCAAGTACAGATTGAAAAAATTCCAAGATCAATAGCATTTATATGAAAACTATTTTAACCACAAGCTTAACATGAACCAACATAGTAATAGCTGCTAAAATGGGAGGAGGGGGATTCAGCTTCGGCTTGCATTAGTGTAATGGTCCTTCTGTACTTTGTGTGGATCACATCAGCTCTGCAGTGCCAAATTGAGTTTGGGACATTGTATTTTAAGTGAGACGCTTGAGACAAACAGGAGTTCATGCAGAGGACTGATACTAGCATGGCGATGGATTTGGAAACCAAGTTGCCTGAGACATTCTAAGAATTAAAGATGGTTATCCAGTAGAAAAGGAGATATAGGGGGTGTCCAGGTTGCACAGCGAGTAAGAGCACTGGCTCCAGTGTCAGAACGACCTGGAGATCGAATCCCAGGCTCAGACACTTAGCACCCACCCAGAAACACCTGGCCGTGTAACCTTGAGCAAGTTACTTAACCCCAATTGCTTAGGGGTGGCCAGGTGGATCAGCGAGTAAGAGAGGTGTAACCTTGAGCAAGTTACTTAACCCCTATTGCTTTAAAAAAAAAAAGGAGATATAGGAGGGACACAATTTTTTTTCAGATATGTAAAGAGGTGTCACATTGGAAGATGGAGTAGAATTTATTCTGAGTTGTTCCAGAAGGTAAAATTAAGACCAATGGGTGAAAGCTATAAGGAGGCAGATTCCTACTATATATAAATAATTTCCAAGCATTTAACACTAAATGAATATTGTCTTAGTCAAACTGAGACCTGTTAAAGACCTTAGCCTAAAAAGCCCAAGGTCTCCCACTGCATCCTGATCCATCTCCAATTGTCCTGATCTATATCTGGCCACTGGACCCAGATGGCTCTGGAGGAGAAAGTGAGGCTGGTGACTTTGCACAGCCCTCCCTCATTTAATCTAATTCACTTGCAAGTTATAGCATCACCTTTCAGATGTCTTGGTCCTTTTTGAGAACTAAGAACAACAACAATAACATATGATCTTAAAAATGTTAACATTCCCTATAATGATACAGATTGCAACCAAACCAAGCCTGCCAGTGCAGTGAACCTCTTGTCCTTGTATCAGAGAAGATCCAACAAATGTGTAAGGACACTAATGTGAAAACTGTTAATCCACTGGTCTTCTCTGACTTTCACCATGTGACTAGTATATGTTTTTTTCTATTAAACATTTTTTTAGCCTTCTTTTATAATTAAATAATAGCTCATATTGCTATATCACTTTTAAACTTTACAAAGATGGCAGAAGCCCCTCCAATATGTGCCAAGACAAATTCAGGAAATGTTATAATGTTGCTTAAAACTCTCCTGGGAATCAGGAAGCCAGAGTTCTAGTCCTGGTTCATTTACTATGCTTTTTAAGCCATGCCACTTAACCCCTTTGCATTCTATCTGCCTCATCACAAAAGTCCTGGGAGATCTACCTGTTTAATAGATGAGAAAACTGGAGCTCAGAAAGTCTGAGTGCCCTGTCACCATGGACACAGATGTGTCAGAGCCAATATTTGAATCTGTGTCCTGACTCTCACTCCACCACACCAGGTAAGAACTTTCTAATCACTAGACCAGTCCAACAATGGAATGTACTGCCTCAAAATGCAGTGATCTCTGCTTTCTTGAAAGTGCTTAAATGTAGTCTGTATTTGTCTGCCACGGGTATGCTTAAATTATTTTGTGTCATGACCTCCTTTGACAATTTGGTGAAACCTGTGGACCCTTTTCTGGATGATTTTAAATGTACAAAGGCTAGATAAGAATTGAGGCAAAAGATGGCCTAGTTTGTCTTCATAAAACAATCAGTCTGGGAGGGGAGGAACCTCTAAGTTTCTGGCCTGACCAGCATTACTGTTTACCTTCATTCTGCCATTGCCTCAGACAAACTGAGACCTAGGAAAGATCTTAGCTTAAAAAGGTCAAGTTCTCCCACTGAATCCAGGGTCATTGCCAAAGTTCACAGCTAGTAAGTGTCTGAGGCTGGATTTGAACTCAGCTCTTCCTGATTCTAGACCCTGCACTCTATCCATTATATCACTTAGCTATAGGTAACTATAGTATCTAACGGGAATTATGGGACAAATGGCATATACGATTAAGGCCATGTCTTGCCACTGGACTCTGATGACTCTGGAGGAGAGAGTGAGACTAATGATTTTGCACAGCCCTGCCTCACTTAAATCCAATTCACTTGCAAGTCAAGAAATCACCCTCATGATGTCACTAAACCTCTTTGAGAACAAAGGACAAAAAACGAATGCACAAAATAAAACACAACACAACAACAACCCAATTATAGTGAAATACAGTTATCAAAATATTTTCCTATTCAAGTTCAGAGGTCCTGAAATCCATGGACCCCTTGGGTTTGCTACATTTCTCGAGCATGTTTCAAATGGAATTTAAACATTGGAAGAAATGTTCGTCTAGATGACTCTTAAGAATTTTTGCAATTCCAAATTATTAATTTGTGATTGTTATCTAATACGCTTTTTTCTTCAATGTGCTTGAAAATTGATTTTGCAATAATTTCCCACCTCTCAGTACTTTAATTAAGCTTTTCTTCCCCTTGTTAAATATACTTTGTAATATTCCAGTATCCTAGAAAATTTTAAATGAAAAAAGCTATATTTTTGTAATGTGCTACCATGCTTCAGTAATCTTTGGAGCTGCTATATTCTCATTATAATTTTTATCCTGGAGAAAATAAAATAAAACTATTTCACTTGCATTATATTTTTGCAATTATAAACAACTTATTGAAAGAGACCTGTCCACTCCATAAGAAACATCTTTGTCTTATGATTTTTTAAATGCAAGTCAAATCTGCCTTTAGAATAATAGCTATAATTATAATTTTGTTGAAGTTGATTGATTTATTGATCCTAATGACAGAAATTACTTTCCTTTAAGTAAGATATTTCCTAATTAAGCACTTCTGTGGCTTTGTATGATTCTTTTGGCTGGATACAGGGGTGGAGAACTGCAGCCTCGAAGCCACATGTGGCCCTCTAGGTCATCAAGTGTGATCCTTTGACTGAATCCAAACTTCACAAAACAAATCCCCTTATAAAAGGATTTGTTCTGTGAAGTCTATGAAGTTTAGACTCAGTCAAAGGGCCACACTTGAGGACCAAAAGGGTCACATGTGGCCTTGAGGCTGTATTTCCCCATTCCTGGGCTGGAACCTTGTAGATTTGTGGCATGCCTTTTAGTCAATTGTTAAGTCATGTAGAAATGACATGGGATCATTGTGGAAAAATCCAAGATAGTTGAGAGAGTGGATCCTCAAAATATTTCAATTTAGCCTGGCTTATTCCTTTGCATCAAGTTTTTATTATACCTTAGCAATAACAACAATAAGAGAAATAGTAAAACTTCTTGGCGGGAGATCTAAAAGGAATCTAGAATTGTAGAGCTGGATGTTATCTTAGAAATGAATTAATTCAACACTCCCTCATCTTACAGATGAGGCAACTGTGCCCCAAAGGGGTTAAATGGCATGGCTTAAATAACATAGCAAGTGAACCAGGACTAGACTCCTGGCCTCCTGATTCCCAGGAGAGTTTTACACTACATTATAACATTTCCCAAATTCTTTGTCTTGACACATATTCAGCATCTGGGATAAAATAAATATTGCTGGGTCAAATCCTAATCTGTTATACTTCACTGACCTAAATGTCAGTTGGAAATTCAAAAATTATGAATCATAATCCTGATACTTCTATGAAATAGTCATACTCATGTGTCCTTGAATCCCAGTTCAGTTGAAAAAGGTTTTAATGTCTTAAACTGAGTTACCTTAGACTACAGTTCTTCTTGTTGTTTAGTCATTGTTAGTTGTGTCTGATTCTTTGTCATCCCTTTTTTCTTGGCAAAGATACTGGAGTGGTTTGCCATTTCCTTTTACATTTCATTTTACAGATGAAGAAACTAAAGCAGAGTTAAGTGACTTACCCAGGGTCACACAGCTAGTACGTATCTGAAGGCTGGATTTGAACTCAAGCCTTCCTGACTCCAGGCCCTGCACTGTACCTACTATACCGCCTAGCTGTAGGTAACCATAGTACCTAACAGAAATTATGGGACAAATGACATATACAACTAAAGTCAATAGTTTGCCTGCATACATGTGACTCAGAATCATTTTTCTGAGGGCTGAAACTTTTCTCTATTGAATAAGTCACATAATCAACCCAAATAATTTTCAGTCTGCTGTTCTTCATGGCAGAGACTCAGCTTTGATACTCTAACAAGACTCAGGTTAATCCTTCTTTGTGGCCAACTGGGCCACAGTGAACCTCCAGAATACACTGACTAGAACTTGGGCTGCAGGTAAAATAATTTAGGTTCTTTTGTGCTCACTGAAAGCCTCAGGGTGGTGGGAGCCAGACATTGAGTGCCTGGACTTATGAAAACAACATGGGGGATATACACCAAAATTTTCATTTACGAAAAGCATTGCTTCTGGTAGAAAAAAAAAACAGGAGACAAAGTGGGTGCCCATTGGCAGGGAAATAACCAAATGAATTGTGCTGTATGAGTGGAATATTATAATGACAAAAATGAAGAATTTGGATAAACTGGAAAAAGTGAACCAATAGAGAGGAAAACATATGATATACATAATAGCCACAACAATGAAAATAAAAACAACATCCAAAAACTCTGAACTCACATCAATGTTGTCACTAAATTTCACTTCAGAGGACTGATGGTAATATCACCTTCTTAGTAGGAAGATGGTATAGTATGTCAACAGGACGGACCCATCCTCTAACCTGTGGGTGGTCAGAGGCAGGCGAGAAACAAGAAAGTCAGGAACCAAACAGAAGTTTAATTTCAAAGTCAGGGAAATGGTTTGCATGCAAGAACACATGTGCTGCAGTCCTGCCCCTAGTGGTAGTGGGGCACTTTAGTGTGGGGACATCTCAGTACTTAAACCAATGGATGCACAGTGAGCTGTAGCACTGGCAATCAGAGGTAACAGCAACAATGAGACAAGTTTGATTCATAGCAGGGCTTCATGACCAGAAATAATCCTGGGCTTTTGCCCTGTCTGAGATCATCCTCATACAGAAGTGGAGTACAAGGGATTATTATTATGCCAAGCTCAGGACACAGCTTGTTTGCTGAGCCTTAGATCTGGAAAACAGGGTGTCTTCTGATATCTTTTTTTTTTAAAGCAATCGGGGTTAAGTAACTTGCTCAAGGTTACACGGCCAGGTGTTTCTGGGTGGGTGCTAAGTGTCTGAGCCAGGGATTCGATCCCCAGGTCATCCCAACACCGGAGCCAGTGCTCTTACTCACTGTGCTACCTGGCCGCCCCTGTCTTCTGATATCTTGACAACTAGGAGTGCAAAACAAAGTATATACTATCAGATATGGTGCAATGGGAATGTAAATTTGAAGATCTTCCCTGCCCCTAGGCTAAAGTGCACCTGGAGCCTGGGGTGGGAGGCTTGTTTTTCAGTAGATACTTCTTGATTGGCCAGTGAGTCAATAAGGCTGTTACATTCTCTGAGCCAGGAGAAGGCTATATAAGCCCTGATGTGTAGCTTTGTTTTGGGGCTCACTTTGAGAAGTGTTCTGTGATTTGATGAAACTCGGGGAAGCCGTTGTTGAGAGCCCCCCTGCCGGCTTTGAAACCCAGATGTTGATTTGGTATGGATGTAATGGTTGGATAGTTTGGAAACTGTCTACTCGATCTGTTTCTCTGTCTTGATAATTCTGTCTGTATATTCTGAAGTTTGGGGTGCTGACCTTTTCTCCCCTGAACTAGGTAAATGATACATATTTGACTGATTAAAGTAAGCTTGTTAACCCATTTTGAGTTGCTTTCCTTTAACAAAGCAGATCTGAGACTCTGTTGGCAGCAACCCTGGGGATGCTTGGGGTGCTTGCTGCTACAAAAGGTCAATGTGGTATTTTGTTTTGTTTCTGCTTAACTGTATGGGAGGAGTAGCTAAAAGGGAGGGTTCCGTTGTGGGAGTGATGGCAAGAAGTTATGGGAAAAAAAAACATGCACTGTTCTAGACTCAAGATTTAAATTGCACCACTGATGTTTATTACCTGTATGACATTGGACAGGTCAATTAATCTCCATGGGCCTTATTTGTTCATCTGTAATATGAGGGGCTGAACGAGATGGCTTCTGAGTTTCCTTCTGGCTCTAGAACTATGAATATAAGACCCTATACCCCCCAAAAAGGCATCATCGAAATAGTGCTTTTACAAAAAGACAGGAAGGTCAATAGGATTTCAATGAACCATGGTTAGATCATGGTGGGAAGGCTAAATAAGAGTTTCCAAAGGGGTTTCAGATGAAAATGTGGAGTAGTAAGTAGGCAGAATAGTAATGGTCAAATATGGAAGAGAGTGGTACCAGGAATCACAGGGCTAGAGTTGATGGGGAAGAAGTTTGTTGGTTGAGGGAATGTAGAACAAAAGAATGGCAGCATCAGAAATAATTCCTGATTTTGTCATCACGAGTAGTTGCCAACAGTTATTCAATCAATTCTATCTTCCAAAGTGCTTCTAAGGCTAAATCTGCCCCACAGGGACTGGGCTGTCCAGATCTTGAAGGGAACTTTTTGAATCAGAGTTAGGTGACTGTGGAATGTCCTAGAGGACATTGAGGTTTAGAGCATTCCTGAAGGTTAAGCCCACAGGTCAGCTGTGTCTAAGACACTAACTGAACCCTCAGTACATTGTTCAAAAAGTAGTTGTAGAATACATTTTCTGGACATGGTCAATATGATCAATATGGTCATTTGCTGTTTTGCTTGACTATATTTATTAGAAGAGTTTTGTTTTTCTTTTCTTTCTCTGGGGGATTGGAGGAGGTGGAAATTATAAAAAATAAATGTTTGATAATTGGAAAAAGTTAAGTAGTGGGATGCTTTCCAGGCTTTATACTTTAAGGCTCCTGACATGCAAAGTTATGTCTAACAACAACAACAACAAAAAAAAAACCTTGCAATTTGGATGAGTTTCTATAGCCTTTATTTTGTTATCTCAGTTTAAAAATTTACAGAAAAAAGTTACATACTATTCACATTATAATGAACAAAGGAAGTATAAATCACTAGCATGGTGTGATAGTAATGGAATATACTGTATTGGCTTGGTTTTCAAATTGATTGTGTTAAAACCCAGAGCTTGTTAATCCCACCTGTGGGATGGACTTTTTGATGTGAAAAGAAAGTCCTGAACTGGGAGGAGCTGGTGACGTAGATTTGGAGAGACAAGAGAGAGGCAGAAGAACTTTTTGGAAGCAGCACCTCGTGGAGGCAGAGAGAGACTGATAGAATTGCTGGGGGCCACTTTAAATCGCCCTGGACTTTTGAGACCTGTCCCCAGAGCTGCCAAGGACTGAGGAGACATGGCTGTTTTGCTGGTACTTTGTCTGTTTTGATGTTGTTTTGCCAGATTTGTCCACTGGTGAAAGACAGTCCTTTTGTTGAAGAAGTCCTGGAACCTTGCTGTTGGCTAAGAAGCCCTGAGACTGTCCTGCAGACAGAGAGTGAATACTGTCCACTGGTGAAGGACAGTGCTGTTGTTGCAGGGGTCTGGGAACCTTTCTGTTGGTTCAGAGCTACTAAGACTGTCCTGCAGACAGAGAGTGAATACTGTCCACTGGTGAAGGACAGTGCTGTTGTTGCAGGGGTCTGGGAACCTTTCTGTTGGTTCAGAAGCCCTGAAGAAGGATTTTCTTGTTGTATGTTTACAGAAATCCTGGGAGAGGGTTTTGCTAATGTTTTCACGGGTTCTAGGACTGTTCTACAGACAGGATGAATTAGTGAAGAGACTGGCAATGCATCTTGTGGCCTTGCTAAGCCTTGTTTCCCCAGGAACTAAGATTGCTGAGAACTTGCCTTGTGTCAAGATGAAGAAAAGACCTCCATTTGGGTATTAAGTGCTGTGCTTAAACTTGATGTAACTCTGGGGTAGATTCAATTGTGATCCAGGGGTGGGGAACTTTTGACCTTTTTGTGCTCTGTGATTGAACAAATGAAGGTACTTTACTTATGTTTGGAAACTAATCTCCATTTGAGAAGAGGGGTTTTGTGATGGACTAAATGAAGGTACAGCCTAGGGGTGGAGTAGTATTTAGAACAGGGACTTTGTAATTGATTGAATGATTGGAAGGTCCTGGGGTGGGGTAGTACTTGGAGGTTGTTAATCACACTTAGTAAATGCTGTATTTTGAATGATATCATGTTTTGATCTTCTCTGTTCTTGGAGTGTCACTGAGTAAAATGGAGAGCACCTATGCTGGTATTTTGAACCTTGGGAAGTTGCCTTTCCTTGGCATTACATTACACATGGTTCCTGGCACATAGTAGGTGTTTAATAAATGTGGCTTAATTGATCTTATGAATGGTAAGCTTTTTGAAGAGGAGAGCCTCGTTTCACCCCATGCCCTAAATACTTTCGTGCAGCGCTATAACATATTAGTTGATAGACTCAGTAACAACATAAAAGCTTTTTTGAGTGACAAAATTTACTACTTGAGAGTAGCAGAAGACTTTCCAAAGGTAGAGCTTTTTCTAGTAGCAGTCTGTAAAGATCAATAATTCGTAAATTTAATTGTAAATGATTACATTGAATGTATTGTGTTAACCTCATCTTTGTGTTGATTACATACCACATGCTAAGGTTAAAACACATCTTTCAATTTTATTTTTTAAACTCTTTTGCTAAATTAACCATGAACCGTGAAAATCTATGCTTCTTGGTAACAAAAGAAAACTGACTTTTGTTTGAAGTGACCTTAGAGGTAATCTTGTCTCTTTTTACAGCTGAGGAAGGACTATCACACAGAAGAGGCAATGATCTTCTTGGAGATTTAGGAAAATGAACTCTCAATGATGGTGCCTAAACACTCTTAGAACAATCAGCATGAAATACACCCCTGGATCATCACAATCAAGATAAATTTAGTAAGCAAGGGGGTCAGTCAGTAAGTCCCAAGATGGTATTAGCTGATATGGGAGAAAATAAGGGACCACTAGTGCTTTGGGGGCAAATAATAGCGATGACGAAGATAATAATAACAACGTTTACATGGTGCTTACTATGGGTTAGGCAGTATGGTAAGCAATTCATAATTATTGTCTCATTTGATTATAACAACAACATTGAGAGGTAGGCTATTAATATCCCCATTTTACAGGTGAGGAAACTGAAGCAAAAAGGTTAAATGACTTGCCTAGGATCACAAACTCTTATCTGAGTTCAGATTTGAATTTAGGTCTTACTGATTCCAGGCCTGGCTCTCTATCCACTGAGATACTTTAGAAATATCCTTTTGGCAGGTATGTGGAAGATGGATTGGAATGGGGATATAATGGAGGCAGGGAAACCAGTTAAGAGATTAAGGCAGTTGGCCATGTGAGAGGTGATGAGGTAATGAGCAGTGGTACAGCATTGGGTAAAGATCTGAACCTGCAAAATTTTAATTCAAATTCGGCCATGTGGCCATTGACCTCTATGTGACTCAGCTGACCTCTGTCTTAGTTTCTCCATTACAAAATGGAAATAATAGTAGCAAATATTTACTTCCTAGAATTGTTAGAAAAATTAAATGAGATATCATTTGTAAAGTGTTTTGCAAATCTTAAAGCACTATATAATTTCTATTTATTATAAGATAGCTCATTGGTATAAAATATCAAGTTAGACCTGGAGTCAGGAAGATTTCAGTGCAAATCTGACTTCATTTATTAGCACTATAACCCTCAGAAACCTTAAAAATAAATTATGATGACACACTGACACAACTGGGTCTAATGGAAAAGACAAAGATCTCTGAGATGTCTGCCTCAGTTTCCTCATCTGTAAGACAGGGATAATAATAACACCTACCTACCAGGATTATTGTGTAAAGAAAATGAGCAAGCATTTGTAAAGCACTTTCCAAATTTTAAAGGACTTTATAATTGCTAGCTAGTTATTAAACTAGGGTAGCGGCCATTATGAACTAAGATGAGTGAATATATGTGAGAAGTGCTATGGAGTGGGGTGTCTAGGTGGCAAAGTGAGTAGAGTTCCTGCCCCGGAGTCAGGAGGACCTGAGTTCGGATCCGGCCTCAGACACTTCACACACACACACACACACACACACACACACAAACTAGCCACGTGACCTTGGGCAAGTTACTTAACACCAACTACCCTCCAAAAAGCAAAAAAAAAAAGAATAATAAAAAAAAGAAGTGCTATGGAGTGAAAATTGTCAAGACTTGACAAATGATTAAATATACAAGTTAAGATATTGTGGGGATCCTAAGATAACTCCAATATTGTAAAATAAGGGAGGACTAAACCTTAGAAAAGATTGTAAAGAGAGGTAGAGAGGTGGAGCACAGTGAATAGAGTGCCAGGACTGGAGTCAGGAAGACTTATCTTCCTGAGTTAAAATCTGGCCTCAGACACTTCCTGGCTAAGTGACCTTGGATAAGCCACTTAACCCTATTTGCCTCAGTTTCCTCATCTGTAAAATGAGCTGGAAAAGGAAATAACCAACTGTTCCAGTATCCTTACCAAGAAAACCCCAAATGGGGTCACGATGAGTTGGACACAACTCAAATGACTGGACAACAAAAAATAGAGTTGGGTTTCTCAGGAAAAACACTAAGTTCTAAAAATGCTGTCTGGTACATACTAAGTTTTAGATGTTGATAGAGTTTAACCTAGTTCAATATTTTTCCGTTTAGTAAAATATGCATCTTGGTAGCAATATTGACTTTATTGGGGAAATGAAAACGTATATAAGCCCTTTCAGGGATACTCTCCCAATAGCAACTGGCACTGACAGGTTAGGTACCATGATTGTAGTTAACAACTCTTCCCTTTAAGACTCTAGAGATAATTTTCAGGGGTTGGAGCTTCTAGTGCTATTGTTTATGAGCTCCCATTCAGTATACTTCCTACTATTGATCAAACTAGTTAACATCAAGTAGTTCTTATACAAAAGAACATTTACTGAGAAGGAAATGGCAGGCAACTCCAGTATCTTTGCCAAGAAAACCTCAAATGGGGTCACAAAGAATCTGAAAAAAGTGGCTGAACAACAACAGAAAATAACAAGAATATGTAGTTACAAATTAACCTTATGTATATATTCTAATTTTGAATTAAATTAAATTTTTAAAAATAATTAATTAATACAATTAACCCTCAAAACAAACAATTTAGTGACACACTCTCCCCTTGCACACGTGAAGTCTTTAAGGTTCAGGGGTTTAAACTTAGAAAGCACAAGTGGCCAAAGGCTTAACTCATAGGTACTCATTATAGAAAGGTGTTATCAACTGATTAATATTGATCATTCTGAACCCTTCTCCCCTCAAGGCCCTCTGATAAAGGTATAGAGTTACGGCTGCTCAAGACATTTCTGAGCCTAGAAACACCTAAAACATGCCTGATTCAATGTTGGACAGAATGATTCCAATGTGGCATCATCTGATTTCATTAAAGAATCAAAGCACTTCACTCCTCCCAAATTGACTAAGGACATTTTCCTACTTTGTTTAAACTATTGGTTGGTTGATTGATTCAACAGAGTAGCCAGACCTTCTGTGTTTTTTTATTAATTAGGGTGGGCATAGAGATCCCCACCTTTACACATATAAAAGTTAAATGAAACTTTAGACCAAGAGATCCTATTGTGGTGATCTACTAACAGGTGTGGGGAACCTGTGGCCTTAAGGCCACATGTGACCCTCTAGGTCTGCACAAAAGTGTAGCCCTTTTACTGAATCTAAACTTCACAGAACAATCCCCTTAATAAAAGGATTTTTTTCTGTAAAACTTGGGCTCAATCAAAAAGCTGCACCTGAGGACCTAGACATGTGGCCTTGAGGTCACAGGTTCCCCACCCCTGTAGGGATATATGCCCATTACTGGGCATATATCCCTAGGAAGTCAAAGATAGGAAGACAATACACCAAAAGAAACATGGAAGCGTTTTGTGGTAGCAAAGACCTGGAAACAAAGTAAGAGAACATTGATTGGGTAATGGTTAAACAAATTCTAGTACATGGATATAACAGAGAATTACTGTGCCATAAGAAATGGAGAAACATAGTAAGACTTAGGTAAGGGGAGGTATAGTTGCAAAATATCACACATGTTGTCAGATGTGTTGGTTGTTTTTAATAAATGTTTTTTGCTTTTTTTAACAAACAAATCTTTGTTTCAAAAGAAGGCTTAATAGGAAATGGGAGTCAGGGGGTGGGATATGATCAGAAATGAATATAATATAAAATAAATCAATAAAAATGTTTTTAATGCCATTAAAAATTGTACTGGAGATTGTTTGATGAACATGACCAGAGTAGGAACTCATGGAGAATTTTATGTCCATTGAGCACATGCTTCCAAAGAATGAATTATTGTATCAAATATATTCATTTAAATTTAATTCAAAGAGAATTTATTGTCTACTTAACACATGAGTTACTGTGCTAGGTGCTACAGATACAACCAAAATGGCAAGTCATCCTTATGCTCAACAAGTTTATATCCTACTTATAATTTTCTCCCTGTCTTGGGTATCTTTAACAAAAAAGAAAAAAAATGCTAATTTAATATTACCCCAACTCATGTCTGAATTACTGTATTGCAAAAGCACCTGATTTAATACAAATAAGTACATTGGAAAATTTGACTCATTAGGGCCAACTCAATGCAAAATTGAGAAACAGGCCAAATTTATTTGTGTCCATTCATATTATGCTCTACCCTCATGGCCCAATAAAATAGGTCACTGATAAGTCATTTTTAGTGGCCAAGGCCTGTGATGTCATTGATACAAGGAAACCCAGGTGAGTATGTTCTTTATACCAATTTCTACCAATGCAGATTAACAACTTTTCTGAAATACATCTGAGCAAGTTTTCTAAAGACACTTAGAGGTTAAGTGACTTGCCCAAGGTACTAGAGTCAGTATAAGTCAGAAATAGATCTTGATTTCCTCCTGACTTTGAATTCTGCTCTCTACCCATTATGAAATACTTACTCTCAGCTCATTCATGCAGAAATATAAATGGACAATATGACTTCAATTGTTCTTTCAATAAGCATTTTTTGTTTGCATGCTTTCTATGAACAAACCATTGCTATAAATACAACACTGGTCCTGAGGTCAGAAGGATCTGAATTCAAATCCACCCTCAGACACTTACTAGCTTCATGACCCTGGACAAATCACTTAACCTCGAGACTCCCCTGCAAAACAATAACAACACTGTTGTACTGCACATAAAATGCCATGTCTTCCACTAAGGGTATTTACATTTTATTAGGCAATAAAGGAAGACAATCGCATGAAGTCAAGCTTCAAAGACCTGTGTGAGAGAGGCACTTGGCAGATATAGCATTGCTTTGACTCAAAGTACACAGCTAGTTGTCTATTGCACTTGTCAGGAAGGTCTGGTAACTTATGTAAATCCCCTGAATTTCCAACCAAGATCTTCCTAGAATATAAAAATAACTAAAATTTCAAATGCATGGATAATACTGTAGGCTTGTCGTTAAAAAAAAAAAACTTTCTATTCCATGCTCCCTCCCTGAAAATGACTGTAGTACATATGGAGACAAATTTTACTTTTTGAAATCTGATTTTTGGGTAGCCTAAGGAGTTTTTCTCATTTGGAGCATTTTCTTTACTTGATTCATGTGTTGTCTAGATGTCATTAAAATCCTCATTTCCAATTATTTCACCTATAGTTGCTTAGGTAAAGCAGCTACTTACATGTAAAAAGGAGTACCCCAGATTGGGTGATTTTGACATGGTATGACATGGAGATGAACAAGGAGATGAAGCGTGTAAAAGGATGTTAGTCTGCAGTTAGGTCAATATGGTTGTGCTTAATAAGAGAAAGCATGGAAAGGAAAGAAGGCAGAGTCAAGACAAGACAGAGCTCATGAACTGGATGTGCCCTGTTCATGTTCAATCTTTTCAGCAGTTTGTCTGATTCTCCATGACCACATTTGGGACTTTCTTGGCAGAGATACTGGAGTGATTTGCCATCTCCTTTTCTATCTTATTTTACAGATGAGGAAACTGAGGCAAACAGGGTTAAGAGACTTGCCTAGGGTCACACACATAGTAAGTGTCTGAGGTCAAATTTGAACTCAGTCTTCCTGACTCCAGGCCCGGCACTCTATGGATGATGGCACCACCTAGCTGTCCTGAAGAAACCCTAGAGGATAGTTTTGGGTGAAGTGGTACCTAGATCTCAAATATCGTGGTAGTCACACTGTTCTAGCCTAAGACACATATAAGCTGTGTGATCTCAGGCAACTCCCTTCACCTGTGTTTGCCACAGTTTCCTCCACTGTAAAATGGGGACAATAAAATCACCCACTTTGCAGGATTGCTGTGCACATCAAATGGGGTATTTATAAAACACTTAGCTTTACCTGGAATCCTGGAATACCTGGAATAGGTGCTATATAAATACTTATTCCCATCCATTGATTGAGTACTAAAATAAGCACTTGGGACCCTCTTGGGATTCAAGGCCCAACACCTTTGGATTTCATTTATGGCTCTTCTAATAGACCACTAAGGACATCTCTCCTGGTTTATAGAGTTGTAGGAAGGAGAAAAAGAATAGAATTGCCACAACAGAATGATGGTGAATGAGAAAGAAAAAGGAAGTACTGCTCTTTCTGCCTTCGAGGGACCCTTCCTACCTTCCGGGACAGAGATAACATTCCTTCTACTCCCTCCATCTGTCTCCTGACCTGGCACACCTTCAGGGATAGGAGAGAAATGCATTCCATCAGGTTTTCTGAAAAGACCGTACCCTCAGTGACGTTAATAACCCCCCTAAATTCATTTGGCAATCATTAGCAAATTCCCACCTTCCCCACCCCAGTGATCCCGAAGCCCTAATTTTTCTTATACAAACTCCAATCTCCATCCTCCACTGCTCCCTCCCTTTCTCTAATCTCCTGCCCTCCCCCCAATTCCAGATTCTAAATCTACTCATTTATCCCTTCCATTGTGTTTTCTGGAATATGTGCTCTGTAGGTAACAAACTTACTTCCATCCTAAATCTTTTCCCTTGTCACTCCCTTCATCTTATGATTCTCTCTGATATCTGACATCCTCCTGATGATGCAGCTTCCCTGCACACACCTTCCAGGATTTGGAAACTTGATTACACATTCACTCACTCATTTCCCTAACTCACTCTGTTTGACATGAGAGAGACAAATGCAGGGACAAGTAGAAACACAGAGACAGAAAAAGAGAGGCAGACACACACAGAAACTTGGAGAAACAGGGTGAAAGAGAGAGAAAGAGAAGGAAAGGAAGGCAAAGAAAAAGAGAGAGAGAGAGAAGAAAGGAAAGGAAAAAGGAAGGAAGGAATAAAAGAAGGAAGGAAAGAAAGAGGTAAGGAACAGAGGGAGAGAAGAAGGAAGGGAAGAAAGGAAGGAAGAAAAGAACAAAGGAAAAGTGGAAGAAGAACTTGCATAATTCCTGAAAGTAAATTACTCATTTATTTTTCTGGGAGCACCATTGTGACATTTCATAGTGCAAAAGGTACTTTTTATCATAAATAAACTGATGTTTGAAAAAAAAATCTGTTTTTTAAATTGCAAATGTCATTTTTCAGTTTTTGCTCAGGGGCCAGAACTTTAAAAGACAAAAAAAGGCAACATAACTTAAGGTAGTAGGAAGTAAAGGGCAAACGCCCTGTACAAGTTTCTCTTCCAGCTTGGACTTTTACAGTTTGTTTCACAGTCATATCAGTGCCCTTCGAGACTGAATGTTTCAAAATGAGAGTTCTGAAATGAGTTCTACCTGGTGAAACATTCATATAAGCAAAGAGGTCTGGGCTAAAAGGGGTTTTGGGTTGCCTTGATGTCATTGAAACATCATTGCTTTGACTATACAAAAGGCTACTTCCACTGTAGCCAGTGAAATGGACATTTACCTTATTTCAATATTTCATAGAATGCTTACTTCCTATGCTGACATTTACCCTTCAAACTGCATGGAGGAGCTCCCTTCCCATTCTAACCTCTTCCTCTTTTCAGTAACACTTTTCCTTTTAGTTCTCATCATTTACAGCAGTCAAATTCTATTTATTATTATTAATAACATTATTGTTATTATTATTACCAAGCTTTTCAAGATCATCCAGTCTGGTTTGGTATCAGCTATCATCAAATATAATCTAAAGGCTCCCTCCTCCTCCCATTCCAAGAAAATAGAGAAACCTAAGATGGAGTTTGTGATTGAAATGCCTCCTTCACCACTTAAAGCCCCAACTCCCTCTCTGCTGCCTTCATAAAAGAAATATTTTATGGTGACTGAGACTCTCTTTTAGTTATTGTTACACACAGAATAGCAGCTTTATCTACCATTTTATCCAATGTGATTTATTAGAAACGAAATTTTTTGGATTAGGGAAGGGGTCACATGATGTTTTGGTCTAGAAATCATGCAAAAGTCGCAGTGAAAGTGATATTTGAGAAATATGTTTTCTTTTGTTACCCTCTGGAGGGTTAAAAAATGGAGGAAGGGGGAGAGAGACGGGTTAGCATGGTAGCATTTCATCTTTATGTTTACATGTTTCAGTACCTGTGTAAATTTAGCACCTACTGTGTACACAGAGACGCCACTCACCCCAATCATCAATTATTTTATTTCTTCTTGTCTAGGTTTTTATACTTTAAACTATGCAGACTATACACATTACTTAAACACATCTCCCCTCCCTCTCTTAGTAGTCATTTGACAATTGCAAGTGAAACTGGAACATAAATTTACACAAAAAAATAAATCCAATTGTCTTAGGTGTCACCTCAGTTAATTCATAACTTTTGTCTAAGGTTAACTTACTTTAATAAGTGTCCTTTTCCTCCATAGTATTTCTCCCTTTCCATTAAGGCAAAGAGGATAATTAGTTTTAATCATGTTATTTGTTTTCAGTGGTTTTTCAGTTGTGTCTGACATTTTGTAACCCCATTTAGGATTTTCTTGGCAAAGATGCTAGAGAGGTTTGTCATTTCCTTCTCCAGATCACTTTGGCAAACAGGGTGAAGTGACTTACCCAAGGTCACACAGCTAGGAAGTATCTGAGGCCAGAAGGTGAGTCTTCCTGACTCCAGCCTGGCACTCTACCAACTGTGCCACCTAGTTGCCCAGTTTTAATCTAACCTTTGCCTAAGTCAGCCTTCCTACATGGGAAATGCCCCCCCCCCAATAAACCAGTTAGCACAAGTAGTTTTTTCTTGCAAGCTATTTATTTTCCCTATTCATAAGTGATTCGCATGAGATCATTTAATAAATATGCCAAAATATGACTTAATTTAGAGTAACAGGACCTGGGTTTAAATCTTGTTTCTCTCCATTACTAACTATATGAGTTTGGGCAAATAACATGGCGCCTCTAGATCTCTAGTATCCTCATTTGTAAAATAAAGAAGTGGGAGGAGGCTTCTATTTTAGTTTGAAATTTAAAACCTAATTCTAGGACAGTCATCCCATGCTTCAGTGTCTATGAAGATGCTCTCATGTCCTCACTGAGACCAAAATTCCAACATAGTTTCTGAGCAGTGAGCCTTATGTAGAGATCCTAAATAATAAACCATTTCTAAGCAGTAAAAGGCTACTTATTACAAATAAACTTTCTCTCTCTCTCTCTCTCTCTCTCTCTCTCTCTTCCTCCCTCTTTCCCTCCCATTTTTTCACTTTTACCAAGAAAGCTATTCCTTTGCATTCATACTTACAGACTTGGCAGATAGTAACTTTCAAATATTTGTTAAATAATGAGTCTCTGTTACTTCCCTCCCAAGAAGGTATAGGAAATAAAGTGATAAATGAAGTCAAGGTGATATTCAAATATGTTGAATTTCATGTTAGAGGACCTTGGTTCAAATCTTTACTAGTTCTTTTCTTTTTTTAACTGTCTATACCTGAAAAAAAATCCCTTCTTTAATATGTCCCCCAAATGATTATTCAGACATTGTTTGAAGACCTCCAGTGAAGGAGACCACCCACAATCTCCCAAAGCAGACCATTCCACTGTAGATAACTCTTAATTTATTAAGACATATTGCTTTGCATCAAGTCTTAAGTTGCTCTGCACCCTCCACCCATTGCTTTTTTCGTTGCCATTGGAAATCAATCAGAACTAGTCTCTTTCCTTTTCCATGGGATCTCTACTTGAAGACAGACTCACTCCTCCTCTCTAGGCTTCAGTTTTACCTGAAAAAAAGATGATTTCTGAGGTATCTTCTTGCTCACATTTCTACAATCCTATGAGAATTTATGAGTATGCTCTTTTAATTGCTTACATTATGCCATGATCTGTTTCCTAGCTCTCCCCTTCATATACAGGATGTGACTGACTCACAATCACAGACTCAACAATTCTGTACAATGTTTGCTAGATCTAAGCTATGCCAATATCAGATAATACAGAGTCTCCAGACCATCTTTGTGCCTCTGCAGTGACCTGAAGACACAGATTCTATTAAGAGATAACTTTGAGTTGGATTTGACCAGCTATGACCAACAACATTTGGGGAAGGCAGTTGAGGGTTGTAGAGTGGGAGGGGCAGTCCTCATCCTATTGAGAATTATGTGAAAGACTTTGTCCTTAAGGTGAATGATAATTTCAAAATGAATTTTATAAATATTCCTTTTTTAGTGTGGTACAGGAAAGAAGACACTAGGGTACCCCTTGGGAAGGGTGGCTCCTTGTAATGATGATTTTAATGTTACTCATAAAAAAATAAAATTATTTACATTTGCTAGTCATCATGAGGGCAACTTTTCCTTACAGCAGGATATCAGCCCCAAAGCAAAATGACAAAAACTTGACATGTAACAATGTAAACAAACCCAACCATTCTTCCCAGGCCACTGAGTTTTAAACAGTATTGTACATAAAGTATTTTTCTCAGGACTAGATCTGAGTTAAAATAAAGCACTGAATTTTACCCCAGGAAGTACTGGCCCTAAGCCCCTTTCTTTAAAAAAAAAAAATAAGGGAATGATTTCCTTTTGTAAATTCACTATGAGGGCATGACCATGGCCTGTGGAACAGTACCCTGAAAAGACTATGCAATTTGGTATCAGAGGATTTGGGCTTAAATCCTCATTCCTTGAGCAAATTACTTCAATTTTCTCGTTCTCTACTTCCTCCACTATAAAATGAGTGGGGGGGGTTGTCTAATGTCCAAGGTCCCTTTCAACTCCAAATCCTCTGGATCCATGGGGGACGGGAATGTTGATAAGAATGGGATCTACTCCTGTATATATATCATTCAGTGAAGAAACTGGAAATGTTAAAAACTCTTCTAGCCATACTGGGGAAGCTAATAGGGACCTCGTATGTGTTCCATGAAAGATTGTCCTTTAAAAGATAATAAAAATACAGCTGCATCTATTGCATCACTACTGCAAAGGACAGATGCTCTCAAGAGCTATCAACCAAATATATTATCAATCTGCTTTTTGTTTCTAATGACATTATATTATAATACTGTTTGGCACTGGAGTGCAAATAATACTGTTTCTGGTTAGTTTATAGACAAACATTTTGAATCTGGATTTTCAGCCCTACCCGATAATTACAAAACAGAGTATATTCCTGATAGGCTTTAAAACCATCTTTTGACAAATCCTTGGGGGCAGTACTACTGATAATGTTATAGGAGATATGGGTTATAGCAGTCCAGGGCTGTGGTTCCTTTGGGTTATTCAAAAAAAGTCTCACTAAACTCCTGTTTAATTCTACCCTCTGGGCCTCACCTCCCTGGCCTTCCCAGTAACATCCCCGTATTTCTCCAACTCTCCGGTTAGAAGGAGGGGAATAAATAATTTTTAATTTACAAGAAGAGAGCTTCTTGTTACCATTTCTTTGCACGCTCCCCCCCCCCCCACACCCCTCAGGAAAACCTGTCTAAAGAATAATCCAATTAGATTGATTAGTCCCTCGATTTAAGCTGTAGTTCCACATAATCTGTTGGCCGTTGAAACATCTTTGGTGTCAGCGTCTGGTCTTCCTGAAACCACGAATGGCCACGTCTGCAAGTGAAAACGGTGCAATATATTAGAACAAGAGCTTACTATCCGATATTTCCTCCCAATTGACTGCATTTCATGTGCAGGTGCTAGCTGTTGCCCAATGACGTGCGTTTAACTTGTTCCTTGTGAACACAAGAAGTCTAAAATCTGTTTATAAATCTATGTCTGGTGTCCTTACTTGAAAATTTTGTGTTACATTTTGATTAATTAATTAATTAAATTTTTGAGATTCTCAAAACAAAAGAAAGGTCAAGTTATCCACCTGTCTTTTCCCAGTGTAAACTTTGGGGAACTTGGTGTTCTTGAAGTGGGCGAGTAGAATGTGGATCATTCTCAAGCAGAGAATTGGCTTTTCTGGGAGGGACTTTCCGAAAAACTCATTTCTAACAGTGTAAGAGTAGAGGAGAGTCTATCTGCTTTGCCTTTTCCTTATTCCCCAGAAAGGCATCTTAAATAATCAGCATAGCATCAGAGGAGAAGGAGAGATAATCAACTGGGAAGAGTCAGGTGGGGGCAATTCGCAATGCAAGATTTCAGCAGAGTTGTGGATTGGGTTCTAACAGAGAATTAGACCGGAACTATTAAATCTGCCAAACATGAGGTCAGTTAAAGCAGCATCGCACACAGTGTACAAAACAAACAAAAACAACCCCAAACGATGAGAGCATAACAATAATTTGGATGGATTTTTGAGGGGGTGGTAGCAGTGGAGGGTTGCCTCCCTCAATTTAGGGGAAACAAACTTCTTCAAGTCACAGGACTCCCGTTTTTAGCTTTAGAGGCAAGCCAGACTTGCCCTTTCTACAGCCCAGAAAACAACCTTTCTGTAAGTCTCTCCAGATAGAACTAAGCATCCCCCCCCACATTTTTTTTAAAGCTGCCAGTGCGCGCTGCAAATCTAAGCATTGCTGGCTAAAGAAAACTCCAGTTGGGGCGGGGGGGGTGTAGTTGTTTTCTGCCCTCTTACCAGATTCACCGGGTGCACGTAGCCGTTCTCGTATCTGTCTTCCTGCAGCAGCTGCCGGAGATGCGCTATATAGCTGGAGGCCAGTCTGAGTGTGTCCAGTTTGGAGAGTTTGGTATCAGGGGGGACCCAGGGCAGACTGGTCTTAAGCCGGGAGAAGGCTTTGCTCAGCACTCGCATCCTGGCCCTCTCTCTGGCGTTGGCCGCGTTTCTTTGAGATTGCTTGCATTCAGCAGAGGAGCCCTTAGGCACAAGAGACTTCTTGGTGCAGTTGCTACTGGCCCCGCTGCCGCTGCTACTGCAGCCTCCGCCGCCTCCGGCAGCTCCCCGGGTCCGTTTCCTCTTGCAGCTGACTCTAGCCTCGCGGGTCGCCCCTAGGGTGCAAGTTTCCTCTTCTACGTCCTCGTCTTCGTCCTCTTCTGCAGAAGAGTTGTCCGCGGAAGGGTAGAGCTCGCTACTGCTGCCTCCCCGGCGATGCTGCCGCTTGGAGGACGTCGGGGTTGGGTACGCCAGCTGCAGCCCACGCAGCTCCATGTCAGGCAGCTCCTCCGGGTCGCTCACCGAGCCAGTGGACATCTCGTCAATCGAGCCCCCTTGGAGCCTCCAAGTTCCTCCTGACCTCCACTTCAGCCCACCCAATCCTTTTCCTTCCCCACCTTCAAACGCTACACAGCAGGGAGGACAGTCAACTCGAAGGGCGAAGGCGGGGGGAGCCCTGACGCGGGCGCAGACACGGACACCTTGGTCAGGAGCGTGCGCTCCGGGGCTGAGCGCAACAAAAAGAACCCTGAGTCTTGGACAATCCAGCTCCGCTGAGATGTGCGGAGGGTTTCCTCTTTTGACAACAGAATTTATCCGCAGCTTTCGGAGCAAACCATTTGGGAGAAAGAAGAGGGGATAGACAGGGTGGGGCTCGGGAGGGCAAGGGGTGGGGACCACTTTACTGTTAGCAAAAGGAAAAACTAGTGGGCGGGGACACAGACTACTCTGGCCGCTCCCTCTACCCAGGGGTTGTCCCTTGGGGAAACTCTGTTAGGAACCAGGAGCAAGTTGTACTTTATCTTGGCCTCAGGGCTGAGAAAGTCTTCCAGTAAACCATTCATTCAGCCCCTCTGGCCAGCTCTAATATTACAGCAGGAGCTAGAAAACCCAGTTAGCCCAGGAGGGCGCTAGGTGGGGAAAACTGTCTTGGAGCAAAAATCTCTCTGTAGCTCGGAATCCCCAACCGTTATAGTCTTTCTCTGTCTTTTCCTAGCACTTTCAAAGCGAAGAGTCATCCCTATAAGTCCATTTTTAAGTTCTTTTAGGGGTGTCAAAACACGTGACTGATAATAGTCTGACATTTACTAGCTCTGCGTTTACAAGCAATCACTTAAACTCTTTGAACCTCAGTTGACTTCTAGGCAAAATGAGGAAGAAACTACTGGCAGTGCAGTCCTCACTGTATTGATGTTACTCTGAAAATAACTTTTATAAGTCTTAAAGCGGTATGTAGAGCTCTTATTAGTCTGAGGGAAAACATGCACACGCTGCTTACATGGAAGAGCATTAAACCTTGCTTTGAATTCCAGCTTTGCAGCTTAGTATCTCTGTGATCTTGGACTAGAAATTTCTCCCCCCCCCCAAAAAAAAAAAAAAACCAACAAAAAAACAAAAACGGGGGCGGCTAGGTGGCGCAGTGAATAGATCACAGGTCCTGGAGTCAGGAGGACCTGAGTTCAAATTCGGCCTCAGACACTTAACATTTACTAGCCCTGTGAGATTGGGCATGTCACTTAACCCCAATTGCCCTACCTCCCCCCTTTCAAAAAGAAAAAAAAAAAACCTCCCATTTTCTAGACCTGCTCGAAGGATGATGGCGAATGAAGAAGACAATTTAAATGATAGCTAAAGTCTTTTTCAATTCTGAAATCCTATGATCTATGAAACCTGAGTAGTATCTTTCCCTGTCCTTCCTGTCACCCCCAAAACGAGAATGTCTAGCTTATTTTCCCGACAGGTGATAACTAAGTTTTAGGACTGGAGAACTTAGAAATCATTTAGCCTAATGCTGTCATTTTAAAGATATGCAAATTGAGCATCAGAGAGGCTTAAGGTCATACATCGATAGTAACTGGGAGAGTGGGGTTTGTCTTGCGAGCAATGCATCGGCGTTTCATTTCTAAAACGCACAAAACAGATGATGCTTTCAACCTATTCAGTGTGAACCTAGGGAGGAGGGAG
>NW_027186304.1:83431908-83453633 GCF_028583685.1 Petaurus breviceps papuanus
AGAGAGACAGAGACAGAGAGAGAAAGGGAGGGAGGGAGGGAGAGATAAGGTGCAGAACCCTTATCAGCAAAAACACCTATCTGATTAAGAACCAAAGAAAGATAGATTTGCTTTCTTGTATTATACTATAAGCAGACTCAATCTATCTTCCTTCTCTAACAACACGGAAGAACATTTATTTGCCAAGTACAGTTAATGAGTAAAGCAATGCCCTGGCATTTCCAATTTATCTTTGGCTCACATTTATATTTTCTTATTTTCCTCAGTACATCCTGAAAGCAAATGGAGTCGGATTTGGATTCATTGGAGGAAGGACTTCTTAACACTTAGGACTGTTCGAAAATACTTGTGGTCTCATAAGGTAGTGAGTTCCGGTCACTGGTGCTACTCAAGTGGTATCGGAAAACACTTGAGGGATGTTGTTCAAGAAGGTTAATGAATCAAGTAGCATTTGGAACCTTTAACGTTCCTTCCAACTTAAGAGATTTTTAGATTCTCCGAAAGTAAAGTAGTGGACCTTGAAGCCAGGGAGACCTGAGAGACTAGGCAAGACTGGTATTGACTGTATGATGGGTAAGTAACAAACTTGGAGCTGGAGCAATAAAACGGGTACCGACCTGCATTGGTGGAGGGCGTTCACTCATCCAGTAGTTCCCTATAGAGAAGAAATCAGGGCTCTATCCTCTTATCTCTATCCCATATCAGTCTTTGGAAGGAAGAATGGTCTTAAACATTCATTGAACAGAAGGGGAAAGCTACACTAAAGACCACCAGTCAAGGAAACCAAAGCTATTTATTTGTTCGTTGGCCCCCTAAAGTCGGTGCAAAAATTACAGACCACATACATTTGACCTCACGGGACTGAGTTAAAATGAACGAAAGAACAAAAGGACAAAACGCAAGGCAGGTGGAAAGCTCCATTGGGACCTCGTGCTTTAGATATCCTTTCACCTTAGGCTCTGGTGTCTCTTCCTCGATAGTGCCTTGATTTTTCACCTTGGCAACTTCTTTGAGTTTCTGTTGCCAGTATCTTTAGCGTCTGTTGGCAGAGTTCGGGCGGGCAGCGGGGTTGGAGAATTGTTACTTCAGAGGGTTAGCTCAGTAAAGGCGTCATTCACCTGCCCTTCCTGCTAGGAAAAAACTAGACAAGGATACAGCTGTAACCAGAGCTCTTGGCTGGAAGCTGAGGAGCACACAGCTAGCGCTTAAGTCTAGTTGGGATCAGCAAGAGGGAGGGGGAAGGAGCGCAACAAGATTCCAGGAGTTTGTTCAGTCCAGTTATACTCATCGCCTAAGACTGCCCTGAAAGTATCACTATAAATATATACAGAGTCTCCCGCATTAAGCGCAGATATATAGGTTTTTAAATCTGGGTTGTTTATACAGGTGCGGAACGAGGTATTTTCCTTAAGAAAGATTAATGGAGGGGAGAGTGCTAGATTTTTCTAAACAGTCCAGAGAATGGTACCCAAGCTAAAGTTCCGTACTGGCCACACTCACTTTCTTGTTCTTGAAGTAAAATAGACTGACCCTAGCACATCCGGTGCATTTTTTCGCGCCACAGAATTCAACACCCCTTTAAAAGAAAGCATAGTAACGACTTTTTCACTTTCACACATCTCCTTAAGTTAGCTACATTTTCAGGTATGTTCCATTTTAAAGAAAAGTTTGCCAATTGCATTCTGACTGAGGTAACAAAAAAAAAAAAAAGAAAAACCCAGAAATCGGTAGTACCCTTCCTTGGGTCCTGCATTTCAGTGCAACTGATGATGCATTTAGAGAGAGCTTTGTGGTTTTGAATTGGCTTTCTCGCATATCTTCTTTTGCTCAGAAGTCTTTACTGGATTGTTCCTGCTTACTTAAGGGATAAAGTCCAGACTGCCTCGAAGCCCCAGCCTACACAGTAGTACCCTCCTTCCAATTCACCAGCATGTGCACTTATCTTGATTATTTCATAGTCACATTTATTTATACATGTAGCAACTCCTTTACTAGACCGCAAGCTCCAAGAAGGCAGTGTTGTCTCTTGTCTTCTTTAGAGAAGAGGTCACAGCAAGGCATAGTGAATAAAGCATTGGGTCACAGGTCCGGAACATCGTGGTTAAAGTCTTGCTTCTGATACATTCTGCCTATGTGAGAGAGCAACTATCTAAACCTTTAAATGACTAATGGTCTTCATCAGTGTAGGGCCTTTCCTCTCTAGAATTCACTACCTTGACGAAATCTTAGGTCTGGATTGCTCCGCTCCCTTCCCTCATTTTCATTTTTTTTTTTTTGGTTCTTCCTAGCTCAGTGCTTCCTACACAATAGATGTTTAATAAATATTCGTTGAATTTTATTTGAATTTTACACAACCCTATGAGGTAACTAAGAATTACCTCTTCTCCCTGACGCCTTTCCTTTTAAATAGGCTCAGAGAGGTAAAATGATCACCAGACAAGGAAAATGGAGAGAGTACTGGCTTCAGAGGTAGAGGAACTGTGTTGGAATCCTGACTCTGCCACCTGTGTGACTTAGGGCAAAAGTCCCTTGACCTCTGAACCTCCATTCCTCACCAGTAAGACTAGAAGTGTGGAGTAGATGGCCTCTAAGCCTCTTTGCAGCTCTAGAACCCAGTTTCTGTGACTAGCCCTTCAGTACTATGTTCCATATTCAACTTCCAGATTTCAATAAAATCAAATTAAATTCAACTATACTATTTGTTTCTGCCTTGATGTAGTGACTCTTGAACACAGAATTAGTGACATTCTATACCAAACATCTTTTACCAGGGGCATCTTCAACCATGCTAGCTAGCTATAGGTTGAGTCTTCAGTAAGTATTATAGGTTTGAATGACATTAGTGAATTGTATGGTTACCTTTCCCTCTTGCCTTTTTCAGATTCCCTTGCCTTTCCTGAGTCTCAATTTCCTCATCTGGAAAAGTAGGGACAAAAAATTTTGCACCACCTCCAGTAGAGACATGCCACAGAAGGAAACATTTTGTACAACTGTAAGTGATGATATATGTGAGGTAGCGTCAGAAAAAGAGGAAGTTTATTATCATGAATTGCTAAGATTACAGGTGATGATTATTGATGAATAACTGCCGGGGCATCGATTCAAGTTTCCATCCCTCTCTCTTGTATATAGTCAGGTAATCTGAAAGGTACTTTAAATAGCTAGAGACATTATTGGGGGTGGGGGAAGACTGATGTTTCAAACTGACAATCATTAAAATGGGTTTAGTTTTCATCCCATCCCCCAAGCCCACGTTTTAATTTTAATCATTTCCTTCCTGAATGAAGGGATTAACTTGATCATAGATGTCAAGCTCAAAGAAACCTTAAAGGTCTTCCTGCCTCATATTACAGATGAAGAAATCAAGACCCAGAGAGGTGTATAGACTTGCCTATGTCACATAGCTAGCAAATGTCAGAGGCAGGATATGAACCCATATCTTCCAGACTACAGGTGCCTAACTCTATCTGTTATCTCATGAGCAGTTTATCTGAGCAAAGCAATGCTGAAAACCTCTGGGGATTTTCTGGTATAGCCTGGGGCAGGGGGGGGGGAAGGAGACAAAACACACACACAAAACAGTTTTTCTCTTTATTGTGTCCTAGGTTCCCCCCCCACACCACTTTTTATCTGTATTGCAACTTTATTTCAACTATTTATTGAACTCTGTGGGAAAGACCTCAGTACCCCCTTGCCAAAAACAACACAAACAACTTCACACACTTTATATTATCATTAGCTGTAGAACCAGTCCTTATTGAAGTTCATAATGTTGGAACATGAAGATTCAACAGAATGAAAAAATTAAAAGAGCCCTGGGCTTGGCATCAGGATAGATCTGAATTCAAATCATGATGAACTGGTCAAGTCACTTCACCAGTTTAAGCCTTAGTTTCTTTCTTAGTGAAGTAGTAACGATAATTTGGGAAGATCCACCTCGAAGAATTTTTGGGAGGATCAAATGATAACATGTACATTAAACATAAATACATTTAAAAACGTTAAAGCTGCATATAAATATTAGTTTTAAATCTGGAAGCTGGAAGGCACTTTAGACATCATTTAATGGAACCCTCTTACTTTATACCTCCGGAAAGTGAGGCTCAGAGAGATGAAATTACCCTGGGCTTACATAGCTTTTCAGTGGCAGGGGGAAGACTGAATAGGGCAGCTTGGTGGTGTAGTAGATAGAGAACAGGACTTGGAATTAGGAAGACTCATTTTCAGGACTTCAGCTTCAGCCTCTGACAGTTACCAGCTGAGGGACCCCTGCACAAGTCACTTAACTCTTTTTGCTTCAGTTTCCTCATCTGTAAAAATGAACTGGAGAAAGAAATGGCAAACCATTCTCCTATCTTTGCCAAGAAAACCCCAAATGGTGTCATAAAGATTCGGATATGAGCGCAAAGACTCAACAACAACTTGTCCCAGTTTTTTTCATCGTTTATCAAGGCTTCATTCGGATTCCAAGGGCAGGAAGAACAAACACTTGCCTAAGTCCCATCAATCGACCTGTGCTTCAAAGTTTTTCCTCTACCCATAATGCCAAATAGCTTCGCAGGCCTGAAGACGCTCAGGGAGAAGATCCTGACTGGACTGCTGCAAAAATGGACATACAGTCCAATACTAGATCAGTCACATTTTGGAAAGAAACAGCTGGAAACATCTCTGATCACGTCCTCTTTTGTCAACTCTCAAGTACACGTGGTAATAGTAAAGATCTGGGGGAGGACTTTGGCCCTATTTTGACCTTGTGCAACTTTAAAGAGTCCAGTACCAGTGTAAGTGTAGGTAAAGAGAATCTGGAAAAAGAGAAAATGGGGTTGAAAGTTGAATAAAACGGGTGCGAGTATTAATGAGGGACGTGAGAGAGGTACAGGTCTGGATTTTTCTCTAGCTGGTGACGGAAAAAAAAACAACAATGAAAGGATCGACACCAACCGTGTTGAGGAAAGAAAACTGTTTTCTAAAAGAGATAGGGAATACTTCTCATTTTTCTTTTTATCCTCAGCGTTTTGGACGCGATTGACACTTAGTACAAATTTGATGAATTAGAATGAAATTTGGCACTGAATTTTATCTCTGCTGAGAAGAGAACCCTCATTTAGGCACAGGAACCCAGTTAAGAAAGTCGCGCTTCTGGTTTAAATCATGCTGGCCATTAAGCACCGCCCAACAACATCTCTGTACAAGGAAGTAAGAAACGAAGACACTAGATTTCTGGTTTCTCCTAGAACTTGTTTCTTCAGAAATTATCCTTAAGAGAAATCGGAAAACCATTTTAAACAAACTAAGGACACTGTTTAGGGGTAGGGAGGTTGTAAGAAGTAGTCTCGGGCATGGGGGAGGGGTATTATCCTTGCTTATTTCTATCCCTTTGGAATCATCAAGCCTTCCTGGGCTGAAAACATGATCCATTCTCCTTCAGGAAGTGTTAACTGTTCAGTTCTATTGGTCACTTGGAAATACTCTGAATAGATAAAGAATTCCTCCTCCCCCCCCCCCCCCCCCCCCCCCCTCCCTAAAAATTCGCAGTGTTTAAGCAAACACAACCTTTTGTCTTCTCAAAGATGAGATTCATCAGTTCAACTACAAGTGCATAACCTAGGCGACAAAAGCTTTTCTTGTAGAGTCGGACTCCCCAGGCTCTCACTCTCATTCCGGGTGGTGAATCTGCCCTAGGTACTCCCTCCCTCTCTTTCAGAGCGCTTCCCCCTATGGAATAACCGAGCACAGGATCTAAATACCTCCTGGCGCCAGAAGAAAGTTCTCATGTAATAGATACCATTTGGTGTTAGAACACAGATTCCGCTCACTTTGTCAATCAGTCCCTTAACGAACTTTCTTTTCCCTCCCTTTCTTTAAAAGCGAAAGAGAAAATATAAATATGACCCCTTTCCTTCCCCTTTTTTATTCTGGATTTAATTTTAAAATATGGATTCATCTGGACGTCCCGGAGAATGAGATAATCTTTTTTTGGAAAAGGCCTTACTCTCTCCCGGTGGTAGCTCTCTGCCTTATTTGTTCTCTTCCAGTCAATTAACTGGAATGATAACAGACTGGCAGCAGGCAGAAGGGAATATGTTACACTCCTTCTTGAGTTTCGGTCTCAAAGGACAGTTCCTACAATAAGAAGGAAGAGATGGGACTAGATAACAAGTCACCATCCCTTTCAGGATATCTTCACCCTTAACACCCTCTCTTTCCTTTTGTTTAAGAAGTGCTATCTTGAGATCATGGCAGTAAAGCTACATTAGTGCCAAAGTAAAACAAATGGGGGAAAATTTTTTCGTTTTTATAAGCAAACTTCTGTCCAATAATTAAAAACTGTTGACAAGATGTTCTTATGACATGGAAGGATTTCCCCCTAAAGTTATATGGTTTGTGTGGAGACTGAATTTTAGAGCTTGGCTAAGGCAAAAGATGATCTAACTTTTTACGGAGGCCTAAAGGTTGCTGCTAATTTTCTGTATTTTGGACTAGAGCTTGGTTTCTAAACCCCAGATCTAATCAGACTTCAATAACTGTATGAAATCAATACATAAGTGCTTTCAAAAGTAGGAGGTATTATGGAAGGCCTTAGCTCCCACCAGCCTTGCCAAGAATTACATTTTCCTATGTTCTTCAGTACTGTAATTTCAGTTCTTATGATTCAATGTCCCATTTAAAATTTTGTCCTCTGTTGTCTTTAGAGAAAGTATTTAGTGGCTAATAATCTCTCTTAATGCACCATGATTTCAAGTTTTCTGTCATCAATGAAGGTTATTTCTAGATCTCTAAAGGTCTCTAACTTCATGATGACATTTGTTAGTTTAAAGCCAAGTTAGTCTTCTCTAGACATGCAGGTCTGACCATGTCACTCTCCGACTCAGTAAAATCCAGTGGCTCCTTAGACTAAGCCCAAATTCTAGTGGCATCTCTAGAATCATATATAAATTCCCTTGGCATTTAAAGCTCTTCCCCCACTGTTTCCACCTCACCCTTTCAGCCTTATTACTTTCATACCTTATTACTCCTTCTCTTTCATTATATGGTCCAGCCATAATGATTTCTTTGTTGTTCCTCACATTCATGAGGCTATACCCCTCCCCCCCATCTCTGTGTTTTTGCACACTCTATTCCCCATGCCTGCAGTGTTGTCTTTCCTCAACCTCATCTCTGGGAATGCCTGATTTTCTTAAAGACTCACCTCAAATGTGTGACACCCTACTCCCCAATTTCTAGTACCTTTCCCTCCAAAGTTATTTGCTTTTAGCACTCTCTCCAGGGGCATTACCCACAACTCATACTTACATTGACAAGTTATATCCTTGGGGGGGGGGGAAAGTTAAGAGGGGAATGTGACTACTACTTCCATACCCGAGTTCAAAGGTATTCTGTGGGTTTCTCCTCCTAAGACTATGTCTCACAAGACCCTACCACTGTGCTTACCTTTAAATTCTTTTTTTGTTTGTTTTTTTTGGAGAGGGATGGCAGGGCAATTGGGGTTAAATGACTTGCCGGAGGTCACAGGGCAAGTAAGTGTTAAGTGTCTTAGGTCAGATTTGAACTCAGGTCCTCCTGACTCCAGGGCCAGTGCTCTATTCACTGCATCACCTAGCCACCCCATTTGCCTTTAAATTCTTAATAAATGTTTGTCAAATTCAATTGATTTATTAAAAGAGCAAAGTAAGAGCCATAGTTACACAAAACTCTTTCCATAAACCTGGGGTAGACTCTCACAAATAAATATACTATCAGTGTGGAAAGTGGGCACATTTAAATATACTGGTAAGTTAGGTAAACATGCAAGGAACACATACAACTAAAGCAACTCTCCTTTCAAATTGGCACCTTGACTATCATGTTACACTGTCCTCACAACAATGCTACTCCCTGAACCCCTAAGGATATAGCATCTCTTCTCATTGGCCAATTCTATTCCCATCTAAAGCTGGACTCTAAATAATCAGTCCTAATTCTCTTTTGAAACTACAATGTTAGCTTTCTTCTCTGCTGTCATGGGTGACACTCCTTGAAGCTACTTCCTGCTCCAATCTCTCTCCTTTTTCTTTTTTCTCCAGAGTTGGATTCAGTGTCTACTATTGGACAAATAGTTCTGCCTTAAAATGATATAGTCAGTGGAGGAGGAAAAGGAAACTGTCTTCCCCACTTCTGCCCTCTGATTGAAGCACAGGGGTCATACATTGCATAAAGCAGCTTCATTCCTTGACTGTGCCTCATTGTCTCTGGGGAGGGCAAGTTTAGGTTTTTAAAGGCCACTGGGGCATGGCCAGTCTTCTGCCAGCCAAGCAAGCTTCCATTCCAGTGCCGCCAGAGAAACTTCTTCACATTCTGTAGCAGCAAGCACCCTAGCATACCCAGAATGGCTGCTAGCACAGGTTCCTTGATCTGATTTTCTAAAGGAAAGCAACTCAAAAAGGGTTAGCAGTCTTACTTTAATCAAACATGTATCATTTACCTAGTTCAGGGGAAAAAGTCAGCACCCTGAACTTCAAAGAATACAAACAGAAGTTACAAGAGAAAATAACACAATCTAGCTGTCTGACCATTATATCCATCCTAGTTAGTCACCAGAGAGAGAAGCACCAACATCTGGGTTTTCAAAGCTGGGAGAAGGGGGCCTCAACAGCTGCCCAGAGTCTCATCTGGTCAAATCATACAGCTTTTCCCAAAGTGAGTCCCAAAGCAAAACCTCACCTCAGAGATATATAGCCTTCTCCAGGATCAGAGAACATCACAACCCTCTACCCACTTCACTACAAAGTAACAAAAATTGTGCTTTCCTTAAAAACAAGCCTTCCACCACTGGCTCCAGGTGAACACATGCAGCCTATTAGGGGGGGCAGAGTATATTTTCAAATCAGGAAAGCTCCTCAAGTTCAATTTAGGCTTATAAGGGGCAGGGAAATCTTCAAATTTCTATTACCATTATAACATGTCATAAAGAATAACACATTTTTTTGCTGTTTACTTCATTTATCATTTGCTGCTTCACTAGGTTTCAACTCCTGAAATCATCAAGTCTTCTCCAGGACAAGTTTATCACTTGGCATCTCATCATCTTGGTGATCAATCAGCATTGATACTCAACACCTCCATATCCTCAATTGCCTCTCCCCTTTGATTGGAGGCCTGAAGGGCAGAGCCAGGAATTCCTTCCAAGGCCTCCTTTTATAGAGATTTTTCCAACTTTTTTACCATGTACCTATCTGCTGCTCTGCTTGGTTTTGACTCCGGGAACATTATGCCTCCAGGCAGGATACCCTCAAAGTAATGCAACCATGGTACCCTGCAACAGGTCCATTTTCCAGCTTCCTTTTGTATATTTCTTTCTTCTTTTAGACTGAGCTCCCTGAGGGTAAGGACTGTCTTTCTTTTACTTATTTGTATCCCTAGCACATAGCCCAGTGCTGAGTACATAGTAGGCACTTAATAAATGTTTATTGACTATTATTGATTATCTTTGTACCTCACTTAATACTTAATAGTTTGAAATTACTGTTATTTGAATTTTCTCTCTTTATATCAGTTGAACTGAGTGACAAGAACCATCTCAGCCTACACTACACTTATATATCTTTTTGTATGTTTTGCATATACTTATTTTTGTGCATGTTGTCTCACGTGAAGAACATTTCAGAATACAAGCTCCTTGAGAGGAGTGAATATTTTGCCCTTGTCCTTTGTATATCCAGCATCAATCAGTGTCTGGTATATAAGAAGTGCTTAGCAAATGCTTGTTAGTTTATTAATTGGTTGATCACTGCTTATTTCTTTTGGTTTGATAAAATAATTTGTTCAGTTCTGTCCGACACTATGGGACCCCATTTGGGGTTTTCTTGGCAAAGTTACTGGTTTGTCATTTCCTTCTCCATCTCATTTTAAAGATGAGGAAACTGAGGCAAACAGGGTCAAGTGATTTGTTTTGAGTGATGTAGGTAGTAAGTGTCTGAGGCCAGATTTGAACTCAGGAAGATGAGTCTTCTTGCTTCCCAGTTCAGTGCTCTATATACTGCACCACTCAGCTGCCCATAAAATAATTTGCTTAATAAAAATTAATGGAATTTCAGAATTGGATGGAATCCCAGAGGCCATATTGTATGTGAACAAGAATCCACTCTACAACATTCTAGATTAGTTGCCACCTAGCCTTTATTTGAAGACCTCTAAGGAAGGAGAACTTGTTTGCTCCTAAGGAGTCCATTCCACTTTGGAATAACTCTAATTGCCAGGGGAAAAAATCCTTTGCTTTGTTTTGTCTTGTTTCTTCATCCAGCTTAAACATTCCCTTTTTCTTTATCTATGTATTGCTTTTAGTTCTGCTCCCTTGGACCACGAAGAATAAATCAAATCTCCCTTCCATGTAATAGTCCTTTAAATACTTGACAGAGTCCCATGCCCTGTCTAAGTTTTCTCTTTTCCTGGCTAACCATCTCCATTTCTACAACCTATTCTAAAGAAGAATGTTCTTGAACCAGTTGACTGTCATGGCCATCTCTTTTTAGAAAGTTTTTTTTAGCTCATCCATATTCTTTCTGAAACATAGGGCTTAGAATCAAATTATACTCCAGATGTGATCTCACCAGGTCAGAGAATGGCAGGACTATCATGTCCTGTGTAGTGGGCACAATGTTTCTTTTAATGTGACCAAAGAACAAATTAGCTTTCTTTGCAAAACTCAACACAGTCACCTAACATCAAACTTGTAGTCCATCAAAAAACCTCAAGTACTTTGTCTATATTAGCTTCCACACTTCTCCATCACCACTACTGGTGCTGAACTTGTGAAGTTGATTTTTTGAACCCAAATATAGAAGTTTGCATTTTATTGTTAGTATTTTTGAAAGGTTAGATTTATCCCTGTCAAAATCATTTGAACTTCTGACTCTCTCATCCAACGTGCCAATTATTCCTTTAGTGTTTGTATCATTTACACATTTGATAAATACTCTCTTCTGGGTCAGGATTAGCTGAAGGTGGTCAAGTGATTGAGTGTGGGATGAGATTGGATTGAAATGAGATACTCATAGGTCATCTAAAATAAAAACAAAAAGATGTTTATTTAACAATAGTGTAGAAGAGACATTTAGCAAGGAAACAGCATTGATTCAGTTGGGAACAGCTTCCTTTTTTCCTTATTTACCACAGGAAGCTACATTGATGGTTTAAGCCTTTGTTTTCTGAACCAGTTAAGTCTCAAGGATGTGTTTCTCACTTTTAGGTGAAAATCTAGTCTAGACTAGAAGGAAGGGACCTTTAATGGATATTGCTCCCACCACTTATAGTGTCTATCCATGTAATTGGGAAATATATTAAATAGCACAAATCCAAGCATAGATCCCTTTGGCACTTCATGAGAGGATATCTTCTAAGATGGCAGCCAGAACAGTAATGACTATACTTTGGGCTTAGTCATCAAGTTCCAAATCAGAACTATGCTATTAAGGCAGCCCTGGACTAAAGAAGGTAGAGATTGGTAACATGGAGGTCATATTGGAGACCACCACAATAGTGAAGGTAATAAGGAACTGAACCAAGATGTGGAGCCTCTGTGAATTGAGAACAATGAAACTAGAACTTGTGACTTGTCTCCTGGTCCGATGTTCTTAGCAACAGAGTGAATTGGAGAGGTTTTTTTTTTAATTTTGTACTGCTTTTTTTTAACAATAAGAAGAGAAATAATTAAAATTTAATCTGTTTCAAAAGTCTATGATACTCTGTATAGAGTCAGGTAGTTTGAAAAGAGATTTATCTCTGTTATTTTATTTGATCCTGTAAAATATACATGTATTAAACATTAATTTTTTAAGTAAAAAAAAGAATTGAAAAGGGAGCAGTTTGGGAAAGTGTTGTGGAGGTAGAATCCACACAAGTTGGCAATTGATTAGATATATTTGAGTGGAAGTTGGAAAAAGAGAGGTCAGGAGAGGAGTTGGAAAAGGAACAGTCAAACAAGTAGGAAGTATAGTGAAGGGTCATGGATAACCTCAAAGGTACAAGCAGGATGACTGGGAAGATGGCACTACCCTTAATAGAAATAAGCAAAGTTGGAGCAGGGATGATGTAAGAGTGTGAGAAGATGAATTGCTTTGGACACATTGAGCTTAGGGTCAATAGGGCATCCAGATAGATTATATAGAGCCAGAAGAGACGCAAACTCATGGTTTTCTACAGTGCACGCCCTCAGAGTTATGCTTAGAGCTTAAGTTAGCAGTCACCCACAGGGAATCAATGTGTGAGTTCAAATTCAGGTCAAGAAGGGATGTTCTGGAAGGGATGCTACACAGTAGAAAAGGGAAGGAGAGAAGAGAGGCTAAAAATATTGCTGTTATATAGCATTAACAATAATTGGCAATTGGTTGAATGTTTGGAACTAATGAGAGGAAGAAAAAGAACAGTCTAAATTTATAAGCCCAAGTATGTAGAAGGATGGTGATTTCATTAATAATAAAAAAAGGAGAAATCAAAGAAAGGAGTAAGTTTGGGGAGGAAAAGTGGGTTATGTTATGAAAATATTGATTATGATCAGTTTGTGGGACATCTGAGTGGAAAAATAAGGCAAGCAGTTGGAAATCCTGGAGAGGAGTGATGGAGATGTGTCAGTCATCAGAATAATGCTGCTTGAATTCATGGAAGTAGACAAGATCAGAAGGGGGCTATGTAAAGAGAAAAAAAGAGAAAAGGGTAAAGGGGGCACCTATGCTTAAGGGGAGGGAGGATCAGGATGAGCCAAAAGAGGAGATGGAAATAAAAAGGTCAAATAGGAGGGGATTCCATGAGAATGGAGTGTCCTGGAAATAATGGGAGGAGATAATTTAAAAAAGGATGGGGGTGGTAAATATTGTCAAAAGTATCAGAGAATAAAAGTAGGATGACAGCAGAAAAAAAGTCCCTAGATTTAACAATAAGGTCATTAATGACCTCAGAGAGACTTGTTTCAGGAAAAATATTGAGGATAGCAGCCAAATTCTAAAGGATTGAGAAGTGAGTGTGTGATGAGGAAATAGAAGCAGCCAAGTTTAGTCTATTTTCTGGAAATTTGGCAGGGGATGGGAGGTGAAAGATGGTAAAATAATTTGATGGGGTAGCAGGGACAAAATGGGGCTTTTTTTAGTTTCTTTTTATAATCGTAGAGAGTAAAAAGCATTGTAAAAAGTAAAGCAAAGTAAAAAAGCAATGATAGTTTTGTGTTATGAGCATGAATTGAAATAACGTTTTGAAAGGATAGGGACTAGATCTGAGATTTTACTGGCATAGGGAATTCCTGAATGAAGAAACTCTCTACATTTGTGCTTGTCATTTGCTTCCCTGAGACTTATGGGAAGTTTCTGGGAGCACTGAGTGGTTGATAGTCAGGACTTGGACCCAGAACACCTTGGCTTTGAGGCCATAGTTCCAGTTGTGTCTGCTAATGTATTTGAAATATTATATATATATCAACCATTATTTTTAACACTAGGAAATCCAATAGATAGAGAGACTGAAGATGCATAAGAATGAAGGAACATGGTAATGCAGGAGATGAGACAGAATGAGATGGAGGTAGAAGACTTAGCTTTGGCAAAGAGGAAGGTTACCTCTTCCTTTGGGGCTGAAGTAAAAGGTAGAAGATGGTAAAGCGCACCAACAGGTTTAGAGGAGGGGAAGAGAGGAGTTGAAGTAATTAATGTCAGATGATCTCATTCTTTTCATCAAGAGAGTAGAATTCAGTCAGCAAACATTTATTAAGTACTTTCTATGAGCTAGGCACTATACTAAATGCTAGTGATATAAGAAAGGGTACAGTTTCTGCCCTCAAGGAGCTCATGATTTAATGTAATTATACAGTGGTAAGAGAACCTGCTTCCTGCTTAGAGGCAGCTAGGTGGCACAGTGGGCCTGGAGTCAGGATACTTGAGTTCAAATCCAGCCCCAGACACTTACTAGCTGTGTGACCCCAGGCAAATAAATTCATCTCTCTCTCTCTGCCTTAATGTCCTCAACTGTTAAATGAGGATAATAGTGGCACCCTGTTCCCAGGGTTGTTATGATGATCAAGTAAGTTAATATTTATAGTGTCTGGTACATAGTAGGTACTCCATAAAGCTCATTTCCTTCCCGCCTTTCCAAATGAAGGATAAGGGGCTAGAATAAGGAGAATGAAAAAAAAAAAGATTTTGAACAAACATTGTGGGAATGTGATCATCAACATATTTTTTTAAAAGCATTGTCATACATCAGTTAAGGCCCAGTTGAAGTTGAAGATATAACAGATTTATATTCAGTGTTATTTCAATATTTTTTTTCAGATACATTTGAGTGTTTGGGAGACAAAGAAGAAACTGGTGGAAGAAGTAACATGGAGTTGAGGATTATCAAGGTGGTAATGTGGGAATGTCAATAATGTTAGGGATTCATGGGTGGAAAAGAAGGCATTAGTAAAGAGTCTGATCATAGAGTCAATAATAACAGGTGACTTTTAGATAGAGCTTTAAGGAATGCAAATCAAGTGATTTTTCTTATCTGATGTAAGTGTTACAACAGACCAATATCTTACTATGGGTATTATTGTCATATTACAACTGCAAAAAAATTGATTGATCATGATAAAACAAGCCAGTAGAAGTCCAATGAAGAAGAAAAAGGGCACTTATATAAAGAGATAAATGTAGATGCATAGGGGGCTCTACTGGATTCTATTTTTTAAAAGATATGAAAAACATAGATCTACTTAATCATAGGTAATGGAGGAAGGAAACAAAAGAGTGGCATATTTCTGATTTGAGTTCATCTAGGAAAATCTTAGAGAACAATATGTGGGAAACTCTAATGGGATAAAGGAGGATCAAAGCAATTTGAAATTGATGAGATAGTCATGACAAATGATTCAGAGAAGACAAAAGTACTCAATATTTATTTTACTTCTGTTTTCTCTGCCAAGGAAAATAATCTTTGGATTGGGAAGAATAAAAATAGCTAAATGAGAGTGAAATCAAAGATACATAGGCAAATAGAAAGAATCTAGCTATTTTTTTTCATCATGTCAAGTTACCTGTCCTGGTACCTAAAATCTATTACAATACCCCAGTAGTATCTGGGATAGTGAAAGAATTGAAGGATGTGCTTGCTAAGTCAGTGCTGTCTATCTTTAAATGAATGGGAAAGACATAGCAGTACTAGAGAATGAAAAATGTGCCAGTTTCCAAAAGAGGAGGCAGTAGAATCTGCAAAACATTGATCAATGAGTTCTACTTCAACTCCTGAGAAATGTTTAGGTACTTTTTGGGATAGCTGAGGTCTATCTCAGAAAGGAAACTGTACAAAAGTCAAATGAGAGAATTAAAATATGTAAAATTCTTTGCAAGCCTTAAACTGTCATATACTACTAGCTATTATTATTATTAGCAAGTTTAGTTTTACCAAGAACAGGTTATTCAACACTTTTTTTTTGTTTTTTGGGGGGGCAATTGGGGTTAAGCGACTTGCCCAAGGTCACACAGCTAGTTTTTGTGTTAAGTGTCTGAGGCTGGCTTTGAACTCAGGTCCTCCTGACTCCAGGGCCAGTGCTCTATTCACCGTGCCACCTAGCCGCCCCATTCAAGGCTTTTTTGGCAGAAATATTAAACTAGTAGATGAGGGAATATGTTATAGACATATAGACATTGACTGGGATTTCAGCAAAGCTTTCAATAATATCTCTCATATTAACCTTGTGGACAAGATTGAAACATGCAAGATAGCTAAGGATATAATTAGACAGATTCAGAATTTGGTTGAATGACCAGACCCAAAGGGGAATAGTTAATGAGTCAATGTTCATTTAAATCTATTTCCCTACTGTAGTGCCTCAGAGATCTAGCATTGGCCCTGTATAGTTAACATTTTTTGTTAGTTAATTGGTTGAAGACTTGACCTGTTCAGTAAATCTGTAGAATACAGAAGCACAATTAACATGTCGGATGACAGAATCTGGATTTCAAAATATTTTTGACAATTCTGAACTTTGAAAACTAATAAGAATAAATATAATGTCATGTACTGAGTTTCTAAGTATGAACTGCACAAATACAAGACAAGAAAATGTGACTAAGTAGCAGCTTGTTTAAATTTAATTCAAGGCAATGCAACAAATGTTTAAGCACCTGCTATTTGTGTGAGATTCAATAACTAGACATTGGGTATAGAAAGAGAAAATAAAAGTTCCTGACATCAAAAGTGCTTAAATCATTCCTGGAGAGAAACAAGTACAAAGTTAAGTAAATGCCAAATTTCTATGTAGCCCTCCTTCTTGGGCTATACCAACTCCCACTACATCATTAAGTTTTTAAAGGGTAGAATACTTCTTCCCTTTAGATTCTAGCAGTAATTCTGAAGGCTTGTGGCTTATAACATCTGGTTATGGAGCCCCTATACAATATGCCCCCCCCTTCAATATCAATCAACCAGTTCATATTAGTTGGTTTTTAGAAAAATGGTATTTAATAAGGTGGCATGGGAAGGACAATAGTCTTCCGCCCCTTCCCCCAATATTGTGCATAGAGGTCTCCAGGGGAGAGTTGGCTCAAATTTTAAGTACATGGCATGTATACTATGACATGTGAAGAGAACAAATATGGCCAAGGGTGAACTCCTAACTCCTGGTCTCAGAAGTATTCTTTTCCCTTTGGACAGTCCCCATTATGTACCTGGTAGGCATAGATCTCTTCTGGGCTCTGAGGATCGGTGCCTTTCTGTAGTGCGCAGCCAGCATGTCTCTCATTCACAAGGTATCAAGATCCTGGAAGTTGATACTGTCCTCAAGGGAACTGTCTTCTGTGCTCTATCTACAGGCATTTCCTCTCTTCATTACTACCACTTCAGTGAAGTCTGCTACTGAGTGTTTTCTGGTGGGACCTCTGATTTCTTGAATGAATCTCTTGAACTCCTAAGTTATCTGAACATTCCCCTCTTGGAATACTCATTCACTTTTTAGATAAACACTAAGTAATAACTCAGTCTTTTCTGAGTCACCAGTTCATTCAGCTCTGAAACCAATTTGAAGTCTCTGTGTCACCATATCGCACCCGACTTTCAATCACCCATGGTCACGTATAGGCTCTTCAAGCCTCTGTGTATAGGATTAGAACTAGACGAGAAATATACATATGTGCTCTGTATAAAAAACGAAACAAAAACAGAGAAGGCAAATCTGAGCGTGGTCGAGGGACTGGACCCTCATTGGTCAATTCTCCCCTTTTCTATTTACACATACAGAGTAATTTTAATAAGGAGAGAGTATTGATAACTAAGGATATCAGGAAAGGTCTTTTATGAATTGGTACCTATATTGAACTTTGTAGAAAATATGAGATTTTATGAGGTAGAAAAGAGGGGGTAACACTTTCCAGAAATGGAGGGCCATTTGTACAAAGCAAGAGAGGCAGAAAATGTGATGTCAAGCAACAGAATGAGCTAGCAGGACAGTTAGACTGGAAGAGAAAGTTCATGAAGAGGTATAATATGAAGTATGACTGCCAAGGTTAGTGGGAATCAGAGTGTGAAGGCCTTACAATTCCAAGTTGAGGATTTTGTATTTTACTGTAGAGGTCACTGCAGTAGTCACTGGAACTGCTTGGGGTAGAGATTGGGGTCACATCTGGGTTTTAAGAATATTGATTTTTCAACTGTGTGGAGAAGAGAGAAAGTAAAAGTTGCCTAGTGAAGAGGAAATAGAAGTGAGAAATTTTGTTAGAGTAAGATTGACCAGACCTGGCAGATGTTTGGATGTATATGAAAGATGGAGGATATTGAGGTAGCTCTGAAACTGTAAAGGTGGGTGACTAGGAAGTTGGTGGAATCATCAGCAGAAATGGGGAAGTGAAGGAGAAAGGCTAAACAAAAGATATGAGGGTTTTAATGGACTACAAATTCACTTGGAGTCAACAATGTGATAAGGCAGCCCAAAGTGTTATTCCAGCTTAACTTGCATTGAAGAGAGCTATCATATCTAGAATGAGGGAGATTGCAGCCTAAAATGGTAAGGGAATTTGAAGAGCTTCCCTGCCCCTTAATGGGCCTCAAGTGGTGATTGTGGGGAGGCTTGTTTTTCAGGAAGGCCCACACCTTTTGTTACTTTGTAATTAGGCAGTGGGTCACAAGGGTTGTGATGCCCTCTGACCCTGAAGAAGCATACATACATACATATACATACATATATACATACATACATACATACATATACACACTTAAGGGTTCCAGTGATATAGCCAGATGAGACTTTGGGTAGCCATTAAGGAGATGCCCCTTTCCAGCTTTGAAAACCCAGAGGTTGGTGCTTCTCTCTCTGATAACTAACTACGTATGTATATATTGGTCAGACAGCTAGAAGCCCTGTCTGTTGGTCTGTTGAATTGTGTTATTTTCTCTGTTTGTATTTTTTGTCTGCTTGTAATTTCTGTTTGTACTTTCTGAAATTCAGGGTGTTGACTTTTTCCTCTGAACTAAGTGAATGATGTGTGTTTAGTTGGATTGTTGAACCTTTTAAAGTTGCTTTCCTTTAGTAAAGCAGATCAAAGAACCTGTGCCAGCAGCCATCCTGGGTATGCTAGGGTACTTGCTGTTACATAGCCCCACCTTACTTTGCTCTGGTAAGAAAACATTTATGATGTTAGGGGATGACCTTCATTGATTAGAGACAACTTGAAGTTGAAGGATATTCTCTCCAAAGCCACTAGAATTTGGACAAACTGAAGTGGATATACAAGAGAGGTGAAAGGTTTTAAAAGTCAAAGAGAGGATACTTTATTCTTGAAGTAATACAGAACGAGTGGAGATTATCTAATGGGGAGGTTGTCTCATGGTCAGACACATACTTTAGAAAAATTGCTTTAGGGGGCAGCTAGGTGGCACAGTGAGTAAAACACCGGCCCCGGAGCCAGGAGGACCCAAGTTTGGTTCCAGCCTCAGACACTTAACACACACACACACACACACACACACACACACACACACACTAGCTGTGTAACCTTGGGCAAATTACTTAACCCCAATTGCCCTCCAAAATGCAAAAAAAAATGCTTTAGTTACTAAATGGAGGATGGATTGTAGAGAGAAGAATCTTTATGCAGTGAGACCAGTCATCAGTCTCTTGCATTAGTCCTAACATGAGGTGATAAGAGTATTCATCAGGGTAGTAGCATTTGAGATGCACAAATTTAGAGAGTCCATCCCAGATGTTCACATGGACTATTTGTACCTGACCTGTGGTAGAGCACTCCAAGCTTGACTGTTCGGATCAGTCACAATCGTACAGATTGTAACTTGAATCTACCATAGTAATGCCCTCTTGGTCCTCTTCAAGAACAAAGGACAACAACCAAGCATGGCTTTCAGATGGACAGGTATGGAGAGAAAACGGTCTGTTGTATAGATTTGAGGACTCAGATCTCTGTCAAGACAAAGACAGATGGATCTGTTGTGTGTGAACAGTTTGATGCTTTAAAGAGGCAGAGAAAGATGTTTTGTTTATTTTAAAAAACGAGAAAATTAAGTGTAAAGAAACAAAGTTTCAATAACACAAAAGTGATTGGTGATGATATTAAAGCCTTCAGAGGTACAAGCGTGATAATTTGCATATATAATTTTATGATTAAAGAGATTAAAACAAAAAAAAATTGAAATCATGCAAACATTTGGAAACTGAGGTATGATTTAAAAGGACTATTGATTTGATGGGGAATGTTGGATGAGTAGTGACTAAGTAAAAAATGAGTCACCAAGGATCAAGAGGTTTGAATGTCTCCTGATTTGTAAGAAAGAGAAAGAACTGATTTCGTTGACCTTGCTCTAGGGATAACTCCTGCCCTTCCACACCAGCTAGGGCTTGAGCAAGGTGAAACATTTCTTTCAACCTCTGTTTTGAGAAGGAAAAGATACAGATACCTTTTGCAATTGCTTTGGTATGCTGGGGATGCATTTATAGCAATATTAGTGTGTTTCTTTCAGACTGGACAGGGTAGCATTCAGGTGAGTAACTTGTGTTACTTTTGTGTTAAAAACTAATAAATCAAGTCAAGTCAACAAGCATTTATTAAGTACCTATTTTGTGCCAGACACTGTAATACCACTGTAAAGGACCTAGTTCATTGAAAGAGTGAATAAAGGCTATATTCAAGTAGAGAAGGGGACTTCTTTTATCTTTTTTTGCTTTTTAGAGGGCAATTGGGGTTAAGTGACTTGTCCAAGGTCACACGGCTAGTTCTTGTGTTAAGTGTCTGAGGTAGGATTTGAAGTCAGGTCCTCCTGACTCCAGGGCTATTCACTGCACCACCTAGCCACCCCTGGACTTCTCCAAAGGAGTAGTGAAGATGGACAGTTAAACAGTGAGAAGAGAAGCAGTTTTGTGGGGGAGGGGGAAATACGCCTGAATGAAACAATATCATTGAAGTCAGAAGTCCAGAGTTGTGAGTAACCTTAAATACAGGAACATCCCTTCCTCCTGGGCTTCCCTGCCAAGTTCTTAGTGTGCCCATGCTTCACCATTACTATTGAATGAATTGGAGGGATAGTGCTTGATATGGGCAAAAATATGGTATATTTTTATTACTTATATATTCGTTTTAATATATCAGCATCTATAATATTATTGTTTCTTTTGCCTATTGCTAAGTAAATGGTAATGATTAATATCTAAAAGTATTATTATTGCAAATGGTTGGCTGCATCTTAGGCACCATGAGGAACGTTGCCCTGTGGGCAGTTAGTTGTATAGACAGAAACAAATTCAACGGGATCTCACGAGCTAGAGTTAAGGAAGTGTATTTCCCCTTGACAGGGTTAAACCTGGCACCCTGAGAGAGTTTGTGGCTATTTGGTTGTGACTTGTCTATGGAAACTTAGACTTGCTAGTGTAAGAGTGTGAAGAGTGAGCCAAACCTGGAGAGAAGAGAGGTCTGAGGTCCTATAAGTTTTGATTTTCGCTACTTGTAGCACATCTAAGGTGTCACGTTGTGGGGGCATTTGATGATACACCAAAAACATGTTACAATTTATGTATATCTCACATACTGTGTACATGTGCATATATGAAACACATGTATGTATATAAAGCTTGGCTGTGTCAGTCACTTATCTCTCCTCTGGAGCTAGGCAGATATAGCATCAGCTGAAAGTGTAGAAGAAAAGAAACATAATATTCTAGAGCAGTGATGGTGGCATTTTAAGGGTCTTTGTGATCCTTTCTATGTTAAACTTAAAGATAAAAATTTCTTCTATTTCTATTCTTTCCACTCCCACTCACCTGCCCATTCAGAGTTTACACTTGCCAAACAAACATTGTGGCATGATATGGTATAATGTTGCCAGTCCCAAGTGTGACAATTTTAAAGATGCATACCTATGCATTTATATTATTTCTATATGACATATTATTTAATAAAATATATAACTTTAGATATTTCCTGTTTTTCTTTCCTCCCTCCCTCCTTCCCCCTTCCTTCTTCCTTCCTTCCTTCCTTCCTTCTTTCCTTATTCTTTCTTTCTTTCTTTCTTTCTTTCTTTCTTTCTTTCCTTCTTTCTTTCTTTCTTTCTTTCTTTCTTTCTTTCTTTCTTTCTTTCTTTCTTTCTTTCTTTCTTTCTTTCTTTCTTTCTTTCCTTCTTTCTTTCTTTCTTTCCTCCTTTCATTCTTTCTTTCCTCCTTTCCTTCTTTCCTTCCTCCTTTCCTTCTTTCCTTTCCTCCCTCCCTTCCTCCCTTCCTCCCTCCCTCC